>NW_006209397.1:377177-381210 GCF_000334495.1 Tupaia belangeri chinensis
TGTTCCACTCTGTCCATATTAATAGGACAGTTTTGATCTTTAAGAAGTAGTCACCAATTCCCAACTATGTCCTTCAGACGAGAGGGGCAAAGAAAACTTTGTTACATAATTCAAAACTGTCTGGCACCTGCCTTGAAGACTGGTCTCCGTATTACTTAAGAGGGATCTCAGGCATTGTAAAAGCAGAATGTAGTGAAGTAATAGATACTAAAAGAATAAGATTTGTAGGTGGCTGAGGCATGGAATTATATCTCAAGATAACAGTACAACAAAGGCAGAAGCCCAGTACCAGTCCCATCCTTTGAACCAGAAGGGGCAAAGCAGACCTTATTTAAACATTCAACTCTGTAAAGGGTTACCTAAAGGACTGATTTCTAGTTCTCTTAGTTTGAATCACAAGCAAGGAACAGCAGCAAGACTGCTCAGGAAAAGAAGTAGAATAAGAGCAGCAGGTACTTAGAGCAAAAGATTATTAGTAGACACATATAATAGACTATCTAAAGCCCCAATTATAATATTGGGAAAAATTTTGAGACATTAAGCCACTCAAAAGCAGCAATACATATAGAGGAAATGAGAAAGGCACTCATTGACCCAGGCAAGATACATCCTCAGTAACAAAGCTAAGACGTTAAGCTTTTGCTTTGAGTTGGTTCTTGGTCCCAAAGCATGTCCAGCTAAATGGTAAAGGATTCCCAACCAAAAAGCCCTTCAGAAAAACTAAAAGAAGTGGCTATTTTTTTTCAAATACCTACATTTTAATAAAAAATTTACAAAGCATAGCTAAAAAAAGGAAAACATTGCTTATTCAAAGGCAGAAAATAAAGTGACAGAAAACACCTCTCAATAAGTACAGACATGGGAATTACTGGACAAAAACTTTAAAATAACTGGATTAATTATATTCACAGGAAAATATGAACTTAGGGATAAAGCAAATCAGAAAATGAATGTACGAATAAAATGAGGATACCAACAAAGGAACAGAAATTATTAAAAGAACAAATATTCTGACACATTAAAATGATTATACATCATTACCAAGTAGGCTTTATATTAGAGATGCAAGAGCAGCTCAACATATGCAAAACAATAAATGCAATATACATCACATTAACAGAAGAAAAGATAAAAAAGAGCATATGATATACAAAAAGCATTTCATTAAAACATCCCTTCATAATTAAGACCCTCATCAAAATTAGCATAAGAGGGACATTATCCAATATAGTAAAAGTCATCTATGATAAATCCATAGCTAACATCATACTGAATGGAGATCCTACTAAAACCTGTAACAGGACCTTCATAATTAAGACCCTCATCAAAATTAGCATAAGAGGGACATTATCCAATATAGTAAAAGTCATCTATGATAAATCCATAGCTAACATCATACTGAATAGAGATCCTACTAAAACCTGTAACAGGACAAAGCTTGCCATTTTCTCCATGATCCTAGAAGTCCTAGCCAATACAACCAAAAGACAGTCAAATAGAAAAAACAGTGAATTATCTCTGTGATATGATTATATGATGATATGACTGTACACACAGAAAATCCAAAAAATCCACCAAAAAAAGAACCCTGGCAGTAGTAAATGAATGCAGTAAAGTGACAGATTATAAAATCAACATACAAAAACCTACAGCATTTTTATACACCAATAATGAACAAACTGAAGTAGAATTGAAAAAAAGTAATCTCATTTACAATATCCATGAAAACAATAAGGGAAACCTAGGAATAAACCTAATGAAACAAACATCTCCTGTCCCCTGGCCTGACAGGGATATTGAGGCAGGGTCAGTCACTGGCCCCAGCCCAGCTCTCTCAATCATAGAGAGTTCCCTCTGTCAGAAAGGTAGGCAGCTTTTTTTTCTCTTCTTCTTCTTTTTATTTTTTTTAAATTAATTTCCTACTTCTCCTTACCTCACAAGACAACCTGCAGCTCTCTAGCAGAATCCAGTCCGATCTCCTGTACCCTGGTGAGACTTTATTCCCTTTCATACTCTTTTCTTCCATCTTTTATTGTCATTCCCTCCTCATCCTCCACTCACCCAGAGGGACTAGACAAATACCCTAGTATTGAGAGGGTCCATGGGAACCTCCCTTTTACTGAACCAACAGTGAAGAGGGAAAACTTGCTCTTCAGACACCTGAATAGAAGACTCCTCCTGTGAAGACCACACAGCTAAACACAGCAGAAGAGAGACTTTGGAACACATCAGTCCAAAGCAAAAGGGAAACACACTTGTTCCCAGTTGAAGAAACATTCTCCAAAAAGATATCCAAAAGTGAATACATCTTCCAATGGAAGAAGTAGAAGCAACACCTCAGGTATGAATAAACCAGGAAATATGTCTCCATCAAAAGAACACAATAACTCCCCTCCATCAGTTGAAAAAAACAGAAGTTATTAAAATGTCAAAAAAAAGAATTTGCAACATTCATGGTGACAAAACTCTATGAGTTAGAACAGAAAATAGACAATGAAATACAGGATATTAGGAAGTCCTTCCACAATATGAAAAGTTCAATAAAACAGAAGTTATTAAAATGTCAAAAAAAAGAATTTGCAACATTCATGGTGACAAAACTCTATGAGTTAGAACAGAAAATAGACAATGAAATACAGGATATTAGGAAGTCCTTCCACAATATGAAAGAAGAAATGGACACTATGAGAAAGAATCAGATGGAACTATCAGAGATAAAGTCTGTATCAGAGGAAATAAAAAACTATCTCTAAAATATTAACAGTTCATTAGACCATGCTGAAGATTGAATCTCTGACATAGAAGGTAAATTGTCTGACCTAGAAAAAAAAAAAAAAAAGCACCAAAAAGATAGAGAAAATAACAAAAAAGAAACAGGAGGATAGTATACGAGAAATACTGCATTCCATTATATGTACAAACATCTGAATAATTGGTTTCTCAGAAGGTGAAGAAACTAATAAGGTCATGAAAAATCTATCCCATGAAATCCTCGAAGAAAACTTCCCAAGTCTAGAGAAGCACTCACACATCCAGACACAAGAAATACAATGGACCCATATAGATTCAACCTAAGAAGATCTTCCCCAAGGTACATCTTGGCAAGACTGGCCAAGCCCACAGATAAAGACAAGATACTAGAATTGGCAAGAGAGAAACAACAAGTGACATACAATGGTCAATCCATCAGGCTATCACTGGACCTTTCAACGGAAACAATGCAAGCAAGGAAAGAATGGGAAAATATATTGAAAATGTTAAGAGAGAAACAATTTCAACTAAGACTAATATATCCAGCAAGACTATCCTTCATATGGGAGAAAAGATTAAAATCCTCTCAGACAAACAAAACCTGAAAGAATTTACCAACAACAGACCAGGTCTTCAAGAAACTCTGAAGAGAGTCCTGTTCCGAGAAAACTAAAGAATGAACAGCCAGAAATAAGGGACAAAAAGACAAGAAAGACCATGTCCAACTTAAAAGTAGGGGCAATTGCAGAAATACCAATAATAACATTGAACGTTGATAGATTAAATTCTCTAATCAAGAGACACAGAGTAGTTGAATGGATTAAACAAAACAAAACAAAACAAGCAGAAGCCCTCCATTTGTTGCCTACAAGAAACTTATCTCATGGATAAAGACAAAGTGAAGGGCTTGAAAAAAGTATTCCATGCAAATGAGAACCAAAAAACAGTTGGAGTCATGATACTAATTTCTGACAAAATAGACTTTAAAACAAAAACTGTAAAAGGGTTAATCCATCAAGAAGATATAACACTTATAAATATTTATAGACCTAACACGGAAGTACTCAAATACATGAAGGAAAGACTGTTAGATCTAAAAGGAGAGAGAGACTGCAACACATGAATTGTTGGAGACCTCAACACCCCACTACCTCCTCTGGACAGATCATCTAGACTAAAAATAAGGATAAAGGATCTAAATTATACTATAAATAAAATGTACTTAACAGACATCTATAGAACTTTACACCAAAAAAAAAAAAAACCAAAAATACGTAATTTT
>NW_006209397.1:381491-390737 GCF_000334495.1 Tupaia belangeri chinensis
AAAAAAAAATTCATGGAAGCCAACGAGAACATGAGGTTTCATGATCATTGGGAAACTGCAAAAGCAGTCATAAGGGGGAAGTTCATAGCAATTAGTGCACATAAGAAGAAGATGAAAAAAGGCCCAATGAATCACCTAACATTGTGATTCAGAGAATTGAAAAAAGCAACAAATGATTAAAAAAACCTCTAGGAAAAAAGAAAACAATATGGATCTGAGCAGAAGTAAAAGAAATAGAAAATAAATAAAGTATACAGAAAATTAGTGAAAGTAAAAGCTGTTTCTTTGAAAAGATAAACAAAATTTATACACCACTAATGAGACTTATTAAGAAGAAGAGAAAAAGGAACCAGGTAAATCAAATTTTCAAAGAAGATGGCAATATAACAACAGGTATAATAGAAATATAAAACATCATGAGATGATACCATGAACAAATATACACCAACAAACAAGAAAATTTAGATGTTATGGACTAATTCCTAGACACATATAATCTACCAAATTTGATTCAGGAAGATATAGAAAGTCTGAATAGACCCATAACAAGCCAGGAGATTGAATCAATAATAAATAACCTCCCAAAAAAGAAAAAAAAAACTTTTAAAGAAGAGTTGACCCCCATTATGCTCAGATTATTTCTAAAGATACAAAAGGGTAAAATCCTCCAAAATTCATTCTATGAAGTTTCCATCACCCTTGTCCTTAAAACAGATAAGGACAGGACAAGGAAGGAAAACTATAGACCAATATCTATGATGAATATAGAAGCGAAAATTCTCAACAAGATACTAGCAAATAATTTCCAACACCATATAAAAAAGATCATACATTACGACCAGGTAGTCTTTATCCCAGGAATGCAAGGTTAGTTCAACATATGTAAAACCATAGATGTAATACACTATATTAACAGAAAGAGGAAAACCATATGATCATATCAATTGATGCAGAAAAAGCATTTGATAAGATATGATATCCCTTCATGATCAAGACTCAGCAAAATTGGCATAATAGGGTCATTTCTAAACACAATAAAAGCTATCTATGAAAAATACATAGTGAACATAATACCGAATAGAGAAAAGCTGAAAGCTTTTTGGCTAAATTCTGGTACAAGGCAAAGATGCCCACTTTCTTCATCCCTTATCATTATAGTACTGGAAGTCCTCGCCAATGCTATCATAAAAGAGGATAAAATAAAAGACATTCAAATAGGAAAAGAAGAGGTGAAACCATCTCTATTTGCAGATGACATGATTGTATATATAGAAGATCCAATGGTATGCATGAAAAAATTCCTGGAAGTAATACATGAATACAGTAAAGTTGCAGGATACAAAATCTACATACAGAAATCTATAGGATTTCTATATACAAACACCAGGCAGACTGACATAGAACTGTAAAAAGTCATTCCATTTACCATAGCCACAAAATGTATATGACACCTAGGGGTAAATATAACCAAAGAAGTTAAAAGACCTCCACAGCAAAAAACATGAGAAGCTAAAAAAAGAAATTGACAATGACACAAAAAAGTGGAAAGACATCCCATGTTCCTGGATTGAAAGAATTAATATAATCAAAATGACAATTCTATCCAAATTAATCTACATATTTGTATGCAATCCCAAAGTGCTAGAGACATTCTCCACAGACCTAGAAAAGACAATCATACAATTTGTCTGGAATCATAAAAGACCTTGTATTGTCAAAGCAATTCTGCACAAGTGGAGTGGGTGGCATCTCATTCCTTAACCCCAAAACATACTACAAAGCCATGGTAATCAAAGCACCATGGTATTGGCACAGCAACAGACAGATGGACCAATGGAACAGCATACAGTCCCTGGAAATAAACTCCCAAACATATAGCCAATTGATTTTTGTCAAGATATACCAGTCAAGGGACCAGCAGTTAGCGTAACGGCTATGTCTCTGGACTCCCATGTAGTCGACCTCGGTTTGAGTCCCGGACCCACTGGCTTAAACTCACTCCGGGTGCCTGTGTGTGCATGCCCAAGATCCCGAGTGGAGAATGGAGGAGAAGGGATTGTGGCGTGGCCATCCTCATTGGTGGAGGGAGGATGATTTCTCACTTTCTGTCTCCCTGTCTCTCTCTTTCTGGTGAGTGCACGCACCCTAAAGGGAAAACCTCTCAAAGAAAAAAAAAAAAAAAAAGATGTATCAGTCAATCCAGTGGGGAAAGGAAAACCTCGTCAGCAAATAGTGCTGGACAAACTTGCTATCCAACTGAAGATAGATGAATCTGAACTGCTACCTTTCACCATTGACAAAAATCAACTAAAAGTGTATCAAATATCTAAACCTAATACGTCAAACTATAAAACTGCTGTTAGGAAAACCCTAGGAGACATTATGGTTTGCAACGACTTCTTAAATAAAAGCCCCAAAGCACAGTCAATAGTCCCCAAAATAGACAGGTGATATTACATCAGATTAAGAATTTTCTGCATCACAAAAGACAAAGTAATTAATGTGAATCAACAGTCCTCAGAATGGGAAAATATTTTTGTAAACTATGTGTCAGATAAGGGACTGATAACCAGAATACACAAGAAACTCAAGCATCTGTCCCCAAAAGAAGATAATCAACCCTACTAGAAGTTGGGAGAATGAGTTGTAAAAACCACTCTCTAAGGAAGACATACAAATAGACAAATCTATATGAAAAAATGATAAACATACCTCATTGTAAGGGAGATGCAGATCAAAACAACAATGAGATACCACATAACCCCAGTCAGAATGATTAAGATAAAAAAAAAATGGTAAGTGCTGGTGGGGGTGTGGTAAAAGCAGTAAATCCGTACACTGCTGTGGGTATGTAAATTGATCCAGCCACTGTGGTGAAGAACTTAGAGATTCCTCAAAGATCTACAAATATAACGACCATTTGATCCAGCAATCCCACTCCTGGTTATCTACCCAAAGGACATAAGAATTCTTAATTGAAAAAGTGCTTGCACATTGATGTATATGGGGACATTATTCATAATTGCTAAGACATGGAATCAACCCAAATGCCCATGAACAGATGAATGGTTTGAAAAAGTGTGGCATATATACACTATAGAATACTTCTCAGTCATAAAAAACAACAGGACCCTGGCTTTTGACAGAAAGTGGATAAATATGGAAGATTTACTGCTGAGTTAAGCAAGCCAGGCTATAAAGGAGAGATATTGTATGTCTCCACTTAATATATACAGAGTGTCTGCATTCTATGGTCAAAACTGAATGACTAAAGGATATAGAAACATAGTAAATGGTTTTGAATACCAGATACAGGGAAGAGGGTGGGTGAGAGTATGAGGAAGGACATTAAGGAGAAAAATAGAGAAGCAAGTCATTTATGGGGCAAAGAAATGGGTTATTATCTATTGAAGATAAATTTATAGTATTGTTAACTGGACTGGTGAGAAATGTACTCATGTTGTAATATTAATTTTACAAGCTATATAACATGTGATTGAATGTATAAAATAAATTCAAATAAAAGGTTACAGGAAAAATAGGTAAGACAGAATCAACATACCTAAATAATTAAATAAATAATTGTTTTAAAAATAAATAAATGTATGTCTTAACTTTTACATAATTTTTCTTGTAGAGGTCTTTCACACTTCTTTGGTTAGGTTTAATTCTACAGATCTGACATTTTTTGGCTTTTATAAATGAGCTTGTTTTCTTAGATTCTGCCTTGGTTTGTTCATCTTTAGTGTATAAAAATGGTATAGATTTTGAAGATTTAAATTTTTATGCTCCCTTTTACTGTATTTATCACTACTACACATTTTAGTTTGTGTGTGTGTATTATTTTGGATTTTCTATGCATCTAATCATATCATCTGCAAATAGAGATAATTTCACTTCCCCATTCACAATTTCAACACCTTTTATTGTAGTCTCTTGTCTGATTGAATTGACTAGGAGCTCTAGTACAAAGCAGAAAAGAAATGGTGAGCGTGGGCAGCCTTGTCTTGTTTCAGTTTTTAGTGAAAAATCAGTTTCTCGTCATTCAGTATTATGTTAGCTATGAGTTTGACATAGATGCCTTTTATTGTGTTGAGGAATGTCTCTTCTATGCCAATTTTGCTGAGAGTCTTAATCTTTTTTTTTTTTTGAGAGGATTTTGCTATAGGGCACGTGTGCTTGCCAGACAGGCAGAGACAGAGACAGAAAGCGAGAAATCACCCCCTGGGGGGAGGATGGCCATGCTGCAATCCCTTCTCCTCCATTCTCCTCTCGGGATCTTGGGTACGCACGCACACGTGCCCAACGTGAGTTTAAGCCACCGGGTCCGGGACACGAACCGTGGTTGACTACGTAGGAGTCAAGCGACATAGGCATTACGCTAACTGGTCCCAAAAGTCTTAATCTTGAAGGGATGTTGTATTTTATCAAATGCCTTCTTCATTGATTGATATGGTCATTTTTTTTTCATTTTTTTGTTAATGTGATGTATTATATTTATTGTTTTGTGTATGCTGAACCATTCTTACATCCCTGGAGTAAAGACTACTTAGTCATGGAGTATAGCCTTTTTAATGTCTTGTTGAATATAACTTGCTAGTATCTTGCTGAAAATTTTTGTATTGGTATTCATCAAAGAAATTGATCTGTAGTTTTCCTTTTTTGTAATGTTTTGTCTGTTTTGGGGTACAGTGTGATGGAGGGTTCATAGGATGAATTTTGGAACCTTTTTCCTTTTGAATCTACACAAACAGTTTGTGGAGAATCAGAATTTTTTCTTCTTTAAAAGTTTTGTAGAATTTGCTTGCTGAAAATTTTTGTATTGGTATTCATCAAAGAAATTGATCTGTAGTTTTCCTTTTTTGTAATGTTTTGTCTGTTTTGGGGTACAGTGTGATGGAGGGTTCATAGGATGAATTTTGGAACCTTTTTCCTTTTGAATCTACACAAACAGTTTGTGGAGAATCAGAATTTTTTCTTCTTTAAAAGTTTTGTAGAATTTGGAAGTGAAATCATCAGGACCTGTGTTTTCTTTGAGGACACTATTACTTATTCAATCTTGCTTGCTATTGGTTTATATTTGTTTTCTATTTCGGACACGCCGAGCCCGGAAGGGCCCGCGACGTCCCGTGACCGGACGCAGCCTTGGCGTGTTCTTGTTTATTGGCACTAAGCATTCTCTCATGATCTTTTGCTTTTTTGTTATGTCTGTTATTATGTCACCTGTTTCATTGCTGTTTTTATTTATCTTGTTCTTTTCTCTTTCCTTAATTAGTCTAGCTAATGGTGTGTCTGTTTTGTTTATTTTAACTAAGAATCAGTGTTTTATTTTATTTTCTGTGTAGTTCTTTTATTCTCTATTTTACTTATTTCTTCTTGAATTTTTTTCTACTGATTTTTTGTTGTTGTTTTTCCATGTTCCTAAGATATTTTGTTAGGTTGTCTAATTGCCACCTTTATCTTATTTTACTGGGAGCACTTATTGGTATGAACTTCTCTCTTATGGCTGCTTTCTCTGTGTCTCATGGGTTATGGAAACTCATTAGTTTATTATAATTAGTTTCAATAAATCTTTTGATTTTAGTCTTTTTTCAGTAGTTGTGCAGTTGTTCAGGAGTAAGGTGTTCATTTTCTGTGTACTTGCGTATAATTCTGGGCTCTTACTGTAGTTGATTTCAAGTTTAATTAATTCCGTTGCATTTGAGAAAGATGCTCAATATAGTTTCTATAACTTTGAATTTATAAAGGCTTTTTTGTTGCTTGATAATACGGTGGATCTTTGGAAACATTCCATTTGGAGGTGAGAAAAATAATGTGTATTTTCTATTTTTTGGGTGAAATGCTCTATAGGTGTCTGTCGAGTCCATTTGATTTATGGAATTATTTAGATCTTGTATCTCTTTTTATTATTTTTTTGTCTAGATTATCTGTCCAGAGAAGACAGTGAGGCTGTTGAGATCTCCAATGATTATGGTGTTGCTATCTCTTTCTTTAGATTTAACAGTCATTCTTTCCTACACTTAGTAGCCCTGGCGTTGGGTGTATAGATATTTATAAGTATTACATCTTCTTGGTGACCTAGGCTTTTAATACTATAGCGTCCTTCTCTGTCTCTTCTTACAACTTTTGTCTTGTAAGGTGTCTGTCTCTTTATTGGATTTTTACTTCATGTTCTGGAATGGTTTTTTAATTTACTGGAATTGGCAATCTGTTCTCTCTGGCATCTCTCTTGAGTTTTGTCACAATGAATGTTTGGAATGATTTTCCTGGAATTTCTGTGAATACCTTCTTGTTACCCCTTGTATGTAAGGGGTCACTGTGTTCCTTTGGGTTAGAGTTATTTCTATTTTTTTTCTCATGTTTCTTCTTCTCTGTGCTGATTTTTGGTCATTTAATGCAGTATTCACTTTTTCCTTTTTATTGGATAAGCTTTGGTATTATCAGAAGTGGTAATATCACCATTAGATCCCATATGTGTTCCTTTTAGAGGGCTTGTCTTCCAGATAAGAAAATATAAATTTATATAGGTAGCTTCAAGTAGTTGAATTGTCTACCAACCTTTCAGCTTCTGATGGGCTGGGGATGAGCTAAGAAGATACGATTTAGCAAAAAAAGCTCAAAATGTGTGGTGTGCAGTGGGGCTGGCATACCCCAAGTTTGAAAAGCCAAGCTGGGAGCTAAGGCTATACTCATGAGGACACACTTTCCAATTCCAGAGCCAAATCTCCTGGTGGATGGACAGGGGCACAGGAAGCAAGTAGTGGCAGCACAGCCCATGTGACTCAAGTTACAAAGACAAACTTCATTGTAATGTCTCTGTCTTGACTAATATGCACTGTATTCATGCTGGGAAAAACCATGTTGTATACTTTGATGATTTACAGTGATGAAATGTAAATTAAAAATGCATTCTTGACTTTAAATATTTTTTTAAAAAACTAAGCAATTTACTGGATGGTTTCACCAGCAGATTGAAGAGGCAGAAAAAAAGAATCAGTGAATTTTAATGTAGAATGTTTAAAACTTAGAGGCTCAATTGACCCATGACGTGATGATTAAAGAAGCTGCATCCCACATGGCTGAATGGACAATTTGAATCCCAGCCCTGGTGGCTTGAATAACATGCTGGTTACATGTGCATCTGTACCTAAAATCCCAACAAAATGGAGAAATAGAGAAGGGATTGTGATGTGCCCATGTTCCATGGGGGAAGGGGTTGTTTTCTACCTCTCCCTCAGTCTCTCTGTCTCCCTTTGGTGAGCACGCAGGCTCTCAGGCCTAAAAAATAGGAAAATTATTGAGTGAAATGACCAGAAATATTTAAAAAATAAAGAAAAGAAAACATAGCCTATGGAGCTTACAGAACACTATTAAGAAGACCAATCTATGTCTTACAGGAGTCTCAGAAAGGGGAGAAAGAAAGAGAGGTAAATTATGTGAAGACATAATGCTCAAAAACTTTTCAAATTCATTGAACACATAAAATCTACAAATCCAAAAAGCTCAGTAAACTTCAATAAAGATAAACTCAGAGTCCATATTAATGCACATTATGATCAAACTACCAAGAGATAAGGACAAAGTGTCATAAAAGTAGCAAGAAGCTCAGCCTGTTGTTGAAGTGAGTGTCCTGAGCTGCAGTGCTGGAAGGCACATGAGTAACTATGGTTTGAATCCCTGGCCTAGTAAGCATGAAACACATGGCTGTCCAGACCCTGATGGACTGGAGGCTTGGGAAAGGTAATGATACCATTATGACAACTTGACAAGTATGTTTCTGTCTCCTCATCACGCATGCACACATATTCTTTGTCATGAATAACATAAATAAATAACTTTGGGGGGCAGCAGCTGGTGTGGTCATTAAGGTACAAGATTCCCACATGGCTGACTGCAGTTTGAATCCCAGACTCAGTAGCTTGAAAATTCTGCCAGGAATGTGCATGCGAGTGCCCAAAATCCTGAGAGGAGAATAGGGAAGAAAGGATTTGGAGAGACCACCTCTCCTGGGGAATTGATTTCTCATGGTGGTTGCTCTCAATATCTCTCTGTCTCTCTCTAGAGAGTGCACAAGTCATATGGCAAAAAAACAAAGAAAAGAAAGAAAAAGAAAAAGAAAAAGAAAGAAAAAAAGTGTGGCAGTTAGGGGCGCTGGACTCCCACATGGCAGACTGTGGTTCGAGTCCCGGAACTGGTGGCATCGCTGTTCGAGTCCTGGACTTGGTGGCATATTTTCTCACTTTCCCTTTCTCTCTCTCAATCTGTCCATCTCTGGTCAAATAAAATAAAATGAATAAAGTTAAAGAGAATCATTGTTTAAAAAATTAACTAAATAAAAACATTCTTAAAAGAAATAGCAGGGTCAGCACGTGACACATAAGTGACTTTACTGGACATCAACCTGGCCGATCATGGCTCTAGGCCTGGCTTGAAACTCATGCTGGGCATGTGCGTGTGCATGCTGAAAATCCTGGGAGGAAAATGAAGGAGAAAGGATTGCATTATCACACCTGGGGGGTGATTTCTCACTTTCTCTCTCACTGCTTCTGTCTATCAAGCATATGTGCCTTAAGGCAAAAACTAGGGAAAAAAAAGAGAAAAGAAAAGAAAAGAAAAGAAAAGAAAAATACCAAGAGAAAGGCAATATGTCACATAAAAGTGATCCTCAGATTACCAGCCAATTTATCATCATAAACACAGGAAGCTAGAAGGTAGTGGAATAAAACTTTTAACTGGGCATTATATATATATATAGCAAAATTATCTTTCAAGAAAGAAGGATAAATTAGGGTATTTCCATATTGAAAGGAAATAAAACAAAACAAGAAAGTGTATTTCTACTACACTTGTCTACAAGAAATAGCAAAATAAGCCTTTTAGTTTCTAATGAAAGGATGGTAAACAGTAACTCATAGCTGTATTAAGATATATATATTTTTTTTTCTCTCTCTCTCTCCTCTTCTCTCTCTCTCTCCTTCTCAACCCCCTGGCAAGCACATGCACTCTATAACAAAAACTTTAAAAAAGACATACAAATCTCTGGCAAAGTTAAACCAAATAAAGGAAATATAAAATCCATATAACACTGTTTAGGACTTCATTTTTTAATTTTTAAATTATTTTAAGGACAAATGAATAAAAATAAGAATAAATCTCTGTCGGGATTTATCAGTTAGCATAATGGCTATGTCACTGGATTCCCATGTAGTCTACCACGGTTTGAGGCCCAGATCTGATGGCTTAAAC
>NW_006209397.1:390923-393850 GCF_000334495.1 Tupaia belangeri chinensis
CCAAAAAACCTAAAACTCTGTTGTGGACACATAATATGTAAGAATGTAATTTGTAATTTGTGATATGAATAATAAATTTGTTGTGTTGAACTCTATAATAGTGGATTTTTTCCCAAGTGCTCGTTATTAATTTTTTTAGAAAGTTTTTTTATATAGGGCACATGTGTACGCCAGAAAGACGGAGAGAGACAGAGAGACAGAAGACAAGAAATCACCCCTGAGGGGAGATGGCCATGCCACAATTTCTTTTCCTCCATTATCCTCTCAGGATTTTCGGGATGGCATGAGTTTTAATCTGCCTGGTCCAGGATTCAAATCTTGGTCATCAACAGGGGAGTCCAGTAACAAAACCATTATACCATCAGCTGGTCCCTCAAAATTAATGTTTTAAACAGTTTCGCCAAAGGGTCTGTGTACTCATCAGAGGTGAGAGTAAAAAAGCTGCCCCCATGTAGCATGATCACACCTCAATTTCTTCTCTTTCACCTCACTCTCTCTTTTGGGAGTTGAAGCAGGCACACATGTGCTCCCAGCATGTTTCTCAAACCACTGGGTCCAAGACAAACCATGCAGTGGGCCATGTGGGAACCCACCTGCCTTAACCACTATGCTGCTGGCTGGCCTATTACGATGAACTTTGTATCAATTCAAAATGGGTTGTTGTTGGGACCAGCAGTTTGCATAATGGCTATGTTGCTGGACTCTCATGTAGTTAACTGCTGATTGAGTCCCAGACCCAGTGGCTTAAACTCATGCCAGGCACGTGTGCATGCATGCCCAAGATCCCAAGACGACAATGGAGGAAAAAGGATCACGGCATGGCCATCCCCCCCAGAGGGGTGATTTCTCACTTTCTGTCTCTCTGTCTCTGTCGTTCTGGTGAGTGCATGTGCCCTATAGGAAAAACCTCTCAAAAATTGGTTTTTGTGACTTTAAGATATTAAATATAATATCCATAGTAACACCAAAGAAAATATCTACAAAATGTATACTAAAGGAAATGAGAAGGGATCAGAATTTGTCAGTATAAAATAGCAATTAAATGGAAAAAAAAAGTCATGAAGGAAATAATAGACCACAGAAGGTTCAAAAAGCACCTTATCAGATATACAGAAAATAAATAGGAAAATTTCAAATAAGTTCTCTCTCATTAATAACAAAGTGTAAATGCATTAACCTTTCCAATCAACAGGCACAAGTTGGCAGAATGAATTTTCAAAATGGTCCAAATGTATGTTATCTAAATAAGACTTCTTTACAAATAAGGACATACATAGTTTGAAAATGACAAAAGTACATATAAAAATAGAATTAAAATGTGGATTTAATTTGATGCAAAAATCATTGAAATCCATGCACAAGCTTTTCTACAATGTATTCTCCATGAGCTTTTAAAGACTTCTGACAGTAACCAAGAAGGAGTTCAGATGTCTATATAATCAAAGAAAATAAACTTTAAGTAAAAAAATTGTTATAGAAGACAAAGAAAGGTAATATATATTAAGAAAAGTGTTAATTCACAGTGACAATATCACAATTATAAAACTATATTACCAAACATCAAAGTGCATGCCAGTCATGTGCATGCATTTATGATCTAGTTTGGCTGAAACTAGAGGTTGATTGTGGTATGAAGATTCTGCTGGGGGATATTTCTCCATTCTTTATCTCTCTCCATTCTTTCTGTCTCTCTGAAGAAATAAATAAACTTAAAAAACTGCACAAGACTATCCTCTGACCAGAAAATTTTATGATGAATTATTTAAGACAAATTTGATTTAAAAATCAAATAGCAATCTTTCTAAAATCCCTTCATTTTATTTTTATGTATTTATTTTTTACATTTTCCCAGAAACATTTACTTTGCACATTAAAAATTTTCACTCATACTCCATATTTCTTGACAGTTCATGGATAAACAACTTTCAAAATTTCAAAAAACTAAATTTTAAAGAGTACTTTCAAAATATTTGTTATAATTTTTGTGACTCTAATAGCAGAGACAGTATGGTTTTAAATATTTTTGAGAAAATATTTACATGTCAACTTACTTAAACTGTTAAAAAGTAAATTCTCAGCACACAATTCATACATGAACCTTCCCAACTCAGCTCTACCTACCAAATATTTTGCGATTTACAATCTTCTAGCAAAGATCAGTTTCTGTTTCTTTCTTCAGAGTCTTCCTTGAGGTAATTCTCTGGTTGTGGCTGCTCTTTTGCAATCTCTACTGGTTACAATGCTGATCTGGAAACATCCAGGTTATTTTATGGTACAAAGTCTTTCATAGGGCTTCTCTAATCCTCTCTGCCATGCAGAACGATTTATGGTGCCAGGCAATCTTGCCAAGGGCTTCTGTTTGCTTTATCAAGATCTACCTTAGTTCCATAGCTTCCTGGTTATATCTTTGAATATGACATTCCAGTCAAAGCCCTGGCAATGAGTATTACCAATTTCTTTTTATTTATTTATTTTTTTGGAGAGATTTTAGCTATAGGGCGTGTGTGCTCACCAGAAAGACAGACAGAGAGACAGAAAGCGAGAAATCACCTCCCATGGAAGATGGCCACACTGCAATCCCTTCTTCTTCATTCTCCCCTCAGGATTTTTGGCATGCACTCACACGTGCCTGGCATGAGTTTAAGCCACTGGGTTCGAGACTTGAACTGCGGTCAACTACATGGTAGTCCAGCAACATAGCCATTACACCAACTGCTGGTCGTCTAGTATTACCAATTTCTGATGCAAAGCAACAGGTGTTATTGAACTTTTGCAACCATTTTGTCACAAAATAGTAATACTCACAAATATTTTCCAACTCGAGAGGTGTCAGGAAGATGGGAAAATTTATGTTTCAATTTAAAAATGCAAACAGACAACAAAAAACAAATTGCTGAACCTATCAACAACTGAAAAAGAAAAAAAAA
>NW_006209397.1:400342-431571 GCF_000334495.1 Tupaia belangeri chinensis
TGGACACATAATATGTAAGAATGTAATTTGTAATTTGTGATATGAATAATAAATTTGTTGTGTTGAACTCTATAATAGTGGATTTTTTCCCAAGTGCTCGTTATTAATTTTTTTAGAAAGTTTTTTTATATAGGGCACATGTGTACGCCAGAAAGACGGAGAGAGACAGAGAGACAGAAGACAAGAAATCACCCCTGAGGGGAGATGGCCATGCCACAATTTCTTTTCCTCCATTATCCTCTCAGGATTTTCGGGATGGCATGAGTTTTAATCTGCCTGGTCCAGGATTCAAATCTTGGTCATCAACATGGGAGTCCAGTAACAAAACCATTATACCATCAGCTGGTCCCTCAAAATTAATGTTTTAAACAGTTTCGCCAAAGGGTCTGTGTACTCATCAGAGGTGAGAGTAAAAAAGCTGCCCCCATGTAGCATGATCACACCTCAATTTCTTCTCTTTCACCTCACTCTCTCTTTTGGGAGTTGAAGCAGGCACACATGTGCTCCCAGCATGTTTCTCAAACCACTGGGTCCAAGACAAACCATGCAGTGGGCCATGTGGGAACCCACCTGCCTTAACCACTATGCTGCTGGCTGGGCTATTACGATGAACTTTGTATCAATTCAAAATGGGTTGTTGTTGGGACCAGCAGTTTGCATAATGGCTATGTTGCTGGACTCTCATGTAGTTAACTGCTGATTGAGTCCCAGACCCAGTGGCTTAAACTCATGCCAGGCACGTGTGCATGCATGCCCAAGATCCCAAGACGACAATGGAGGAAAAAGGATCACGGCATGGCCATCCCCCCCAGAGGGGTGATTTCTCACTTTCTGTCTCTCTGTCTCTGTCGTTCTGGTGAGTGCATGTGCCCTATAGGAAAAACCTCTCAAAAATTGGTTTTTGTGACTTTAAGATATTAAATATAATATCCATAGTAACACCAAAGAAAATATCTACAAAATGTATACTAAAGGAAATGAGAAGGGATCAGAATTTGTCAGTATAAAATAGCAATTAAATGGAAAAAAAAAGTCATGAAGGAAATAATAGACCACAGAAGGTTAAAAAAGCACCTTATCAGATATACAGAAAATAAATAGGAAAATTTCAAATAAGTTCTCTCTCATTAATAACAAAGTGTAAATGCATTAACCTTTCCAATCAACAGGCACAAGTTGGCAGAATGAATTTTCAAAATGGTCCAAATGTATGTTATCTAAATAAGACTTCTTTACAAATAAGGACATACATAGTTTGAAAATGACAAAAGTACATATAAAAATAGAATTAAAATGTGGATTTAATTTGATGCAAAAATCATTGAAATCCATGCACAAGCTTTTCTACAATGTATTCTCCATGAGCTTTTAAAGACCTCTGACAGTAACCAAGAAGGAGTTCAGATGTCTATATAATCAAAGAAAATAAACTTTAAGTAAAAAAATTGTTATAGAAGACAAAGAAAGGTAATATATATTAAGAAAAGTGTTAATTCACAGTGACAATATCACAATTATAAAACTATATTACCAAACATCAAAGTGCATGCCAGTCATGTGCATGCATTTATGATCTAGTTTGGCTGAAACTAGAGGTTGATTGTGGTATGAAGATTCTGCTGGGGGATATTTCTCCATTCTTTATCTCTCTCCATTCTTTCTGTCTCTCTGAAGAAATAAATAAACTTAAAAAACTGCACAAGACTATCCTCTGACCAGAAAATTTTATGATGAATTATTTAAGACAAATTTGATTTAAAAATCAAATAGCAATCTTTCTAAAATCCCTTCATTTTATTTTTATGTATTTATTTTTTACATTTTCCCAGAAACATTTACTTTGCACATTAAAAATTTTCACTCATACTCCATAGTTCTTGTTTCACTCATACTCCATATTTCTTGACAGTTCATGGATAAACAACTTTCAAAATTTCAAAAAACTAAATTTTAAAGAGTACTTTCAAAATATTTGTTATAATTTTTGTGACTCTAATAGCAGAGACAGTATGGTTTTAAATATTTTTGAGAAAATATTTACATGTCAACTTACTTAAACTGTTAAAAAGTAAATTCTCAGCACACAATTCATACATGAACCTTCCCAACTCAGCTCTACCTACCAAATATTTTGCGATTTACAATCTTCTAGCAAAGATCAGTTTCTGTTTCTTTCTTCAGAGTCTTCCTTGAGGTAATTCTCTGGTTGTGGCTGCTCTTTTGCAATCTCTACTGGTTACAATGCTGATCTGGAAACATCCAGGTTATTTTATGGTACAAAGTCTTTCATAGGGCTTCTCTAATCCTCTCTACCATGCAGAACGATTTATGGTGCCAGGCAATCTTGCCAAGGGCTTCTGTTTGCTTTATCAAGATCTACCTTAGTTCCATAGCTTCCTGGTTATATCTTTGAATATGACATTCCAGTCAAAGCCCTGGCAATGAGTATTACCAATTTCTTTTTATTTATTTATTTTTTTGGAGAGATTTTAGCTATAGGGCGTGTGTGCTCACCAGAAAGACAGACAGAGAGACAGAAAGCGAGAAATCACCTCCCATGGAAGATGGCCACACTGCAATCCCTTCTTCTTCATTCTCCCCTCAGGATTTTTGGCATGCACTCACACGTGCCTGGCATGAGTTTAAGCCACTGGGTTCGAGACTTGAACTGCGGTCAACTACATGGTAGTCCAGCAACATAGCCATTACACCAACTGCTGGGCGTCTAGTATTACCAATTTCTGATGCAAAGCAACAGGTGTTATTGAACTTTTGCAACCATTTTGTCACAAAATAGTAATACTCACAAATATTTTCCAACTCGAGAGGTGTCAGGAAGATGGGAAAATTTATGTTTCAATTTAAAAATGCAAACAGACAACAAAAAACAAATTGCTGAACCTATCAACAACTGAAAAAGAAAAAAAAATCTTAAATCTGGAAGACAGTGCATAGAAGAAAATCAGTAATATTTTAGTCAAAAGTCATAAAATTCTATTTTACCAATTCGATCTCATGTAATTAATCTCTCTTCTGCTGATTTTGCAATATTACTGTGGTCTAATCTTTACATTTAAGTCCTGAAAGTTAACATTCAAGATTATTATTGATATTTCCAGACTTGTCCCTGCCATTTAGTTGAACATTTTTTTTTTGGTTGCTTTTTGTTCTCTTATTTCTATCTGTCTGTCTTTAGTTTCCTAATGGGTATAGCACTCACTCCCTTCAGAATTTCTTGAAGAGCTGGTCTGGTGTTGGTAAATTCTTTCAGGTTTTGCTTATCTGATAATGTTTTTATATATTTTTCCCTTATGAAGGCTAATCTGCCAGGTATAGTATTCTTGGTTGAAACTGTACTTCATTGAACACTGAATGTATTTTCCAATTGATTCCTTGCTCGCATTGTTTCCAATGAGAGTTCCAATGTTAGCCTTATAGGATAAATCTTTATAAGTAACTTGATCTTTCTCTCTTGACAATTTTAGTATTTTTGTCTTTATCTTAGGTTTTGACCATCTGTCTATGAGATCCCTTGGACATGATCTTCTTGGGTTGATCTGTTTGGGGTCCTTTGAATTTCTTGGGACTGGATCTTTGAATGACTCTCTAGGTTTGGAAAGTTTTCTTCCAGGATTTCATAGAATAGATTATCAATGCCCTTACTAGTTTCTTCACCTTCTGGGATACCAACAATCCAGATGTTTGGGCATTTAGTGCTATCTAGTATTTCTAGGATATTCTTATTTTTGGGGGGTTATTTTCTTAGTCTTTTTGGTGATTTTTTTCTACATCAGAGGTTTTTTTCTTCTGCATCTTCAACATCTGAGATTCAACCTTCTGCATGGTCTAATCGGCTTTTAAAACTTTTGAGGGAGGTTTTGATTTTCTGTATTATAGCCTTTATCTCTAATAGCTCTGTTTGATTTTATTTTATGATGTGTATTTCTTCTTTTAAATCATGGAAGAACTTCCTCATCTCCTGGAATTTGTCTCTTTTCTCTTGTATCTTCTGGAATTTGTAGTCTCTCTTTTCTTGCATGTCGATTAGTTTGTCAGTATGAAAATTCTGATTTCTTTATCTGACATTTACACTAGTTCCATTGTACTGTCTGTGGTTGATGAAGGGTCCCCCACCACCACCACCATTAGGGGAGGGTTTTTTTGGTTTCTCATATTTCTTGTGCTTCTACAATGGTTTCTGGTCATCTGATGTATTATACATTTCTTCCTGATTTCTTGGAGTTAATTCCGAGTGTTAGAGGCATGCGGGAGGAGATGATCCATGGTGTTTCTGCAGTTTTGTTTCCCTGATTCTACTAAATAACTTGTGTTTTTCTCATTGGAACTGGATATTACAAAGGCTTTCAAGTTTCTACAGAACAGGTGCACTTGGGCTGAGCTGCAGGATTTCAACTGAGAATTCACAGATGTGTAGGAGGAGAGAACTACGTGCTCTCTGCAGCTCTGTATTTCTCCCTGCTGCTCACTCTGCATTCTATCTTCTCTGATTTTTGGTCATTTGTGGTGTATTCACTTTTGGCTAATTTGTTGGAGGTTTCCGCAACTGTAAGTTCTTATGCTTCACTTTACTGTGAGGTATTTCTATGGCAATTTCTCTCCTTTACTTTGTTCTGCAATGTGGTAGCCACAGAAAAATATTTGAGTTCAGATTTATGAAGATGAGTGTCTTACTTTTTGCAGCAGGTTCGGACAAGATTAAAGTTTTCTATGACACTGACAAGGTGGGCTGGAGTGAGAGGTTTGAAGCAGAGGCTTTTCAGTTAAAGTACCAGGGCCCACCTTAAATGTAGATACATTCTGGCTAGGTGTTTGGGCTGGAAGGAGAGGTTTGGAGCAGAGGATATTCAGTTAAAGAGCAAGGCCCACTTCAAATGAAGATGGAATCTGACTAGTGTTTGGGTTAAAAGAAGAACTTTGCAGCAGAGGCTTTTCAGTTAAAGGAACAGGGCTCACTTCAAATGAAGATGGAATCTGACTAGGTGTTTGGGTTAAAAGAAGAACTTTGGAGCAGAGGCTGTTCAATTAAAGGAACAAGTCCCACTTCAAATGTAGATGGATTCTGGATAGGTATTTGGGCTGTCTAGGTGTCTGGGCTGGAATGAGACGTTTGGAGCAGAGGCTCTTCAGTTAAAGGTGTAGGATCCACCTCAGATGTAGAAGTATTCTCAAATGTAGATTGATTCTGGCCATGTGTTTGGACTGGAAGAAGAGGTTTGGAGCAGAGGCTATTCAATTAAAGAAGTAAGATCCACCTCAAATGTAAATAGATTCTGGATAGGTGTTTGGATTGGAAGGAGAGGTTTGGAGCAGAGGGTCTTCAGTTAAAAGAGCAGGGCTCACCTCAAATGTAGATGGATTCTGGCTAGGTGGTGGTACTGGAAGGAGAGTTTTGAAGCAGAAGCTCTTTGGTTAAGTCTGGAGCAGAGGCTCTTCAGTTAAAGGAACAGGGCTTTCCTCAAGTGTAGATGGATTCTGGCTAGGGTTCAGGCTGGAAAGAGAGGTTTGGAGTAGGGGTTCTTCATTTAATGGAGCAGGGCCCATCTCAAATATGGATGGATTTTGACTAGGTGTTTAGGCTGGAATTAATATAATATTTGTCTTTAAAAAATGAAGAGAAAAATATTTTCCAACTCATTCTGTGAGTGCAACATTACCCTGACACCAAAAGCAGATGATACTTCCAAAAGACAACCATAGTCCATTATACCATATGAATATTGATGCAAAATTTCTTTACATTCTTATCATTGTATTGGTGAACAAAATTTTGTGAAAATGATTATACAAAAATAATACACTATGACGAAGTGACCTGTTTGCCTAGGATGCTAGGGTGGTTCATCGTATGCAAATCAACCAATGTAGTACAGCACATTAAGAGGATAAAAGGGGAAAAAAATCTATGGTCATCTCACTTGATGCAGAAAAATAATTAGACAAAATTAAATACTATTTCATGATAAAAACATTCAACAAAATTAGAAGAAAAGTACCCCAACATAATAATGACTGTATATGTGAAACCAATAGTTAACATTAAAGCAGTAGTGAGAATAAAAATGTTTCATCTAAATGCAGAAACAAGACAAAAGTACCTAATTTTGTGGCATCTATTCAACATAGTTCTGGAAGTACTAGCCAGAGCAATTAGGAAAGAAAAGGAAATAAATGGGATTTAAATTTGCAAAGGAAGAAAAAAACTAATTTTTGTTCTCACATGACATGAACTTGTATGTAGTAAACAACAGATTATACAAAATGCTATTGGATCTAACAAATGAATTAAGCAAAGTTGTGAGATACAAAATGAAAGCAGAAAGATAAATTGTTCTATAAAGTAACATTGAATAAAATGAAAATAAAGCTAAGAAAATAATTCAAATTGCAATAATATAAAAATGAATAAAATCTACAGGGATAAACTAATCAAGGAGGTCAAAAATTTATGCATTGAAACCTACAAAAACCTCTGGGAAATAAATTAGTGAGTTTTAAGTATATGGGGAGATATCTTGTGTTTATAGGTTGGAAAATTAATATTGTTAAGATGCCATTACTCACCAAAGAGATCTACAAATTCAGTGCAAATACTGTCAACATCCCAATGGTGCTTTTTTGAGTAATTAGAAAAATCCACTATCAAATTCACATGGAATCTTAAAATACCCTGAGTAACGAAAACACTCTTTAATCAGAAGAACAGAGTTTAAGGTCCCACACTTCCTGGTTTTTCAACTTATTACCAAGCATGAACAACCAAAACAGTGTGATTCTGTCCTAAAGACAGACATATAGACTAGTTGGATATAACAGACAACCCAGAAATAAACACAATTTGGTCAAATAAATTTTTTATAGGGCATGTGTGCTCTCTGGAGAGAGAGTAAGATAGAGAGATAAAGTGAGAAATCACTTCCCAAGAGGAAAGGCCACATTGCAATCCCATCTGATCCAGTCTCCTCTTGGAGATTCTTGGTCATTCACGCACATGCATTCAGCAAGATCCTTGAGCCACCTGGTCCAGGACTCATACTGTGCAGTTCATCCTGTGGGACTGAGTTCCCCAAACTCCACTCTACCTGCTAACTCCTGGTCAAATAATATTTGACAATATGCCAAAGCCATTCAGTGGGGAATAGACAATCTTCAATTAATAATTTGGAGAAATTTGGATATGAATATGCAAAAAATTAAGTTGTATCCTTTACTGAAACTCCTTTTCTATTTCCTCTTGGGATTTTGGGCACACATGCACACACACAGTGTGCTTTTCAAGCTGAAAAGCTCAGGACTTGAGCCAAGCAGTCAGCTATGTGGGATTCAGCAGCATTAGTCACCATGTCACCAGCTGGTCAGATTAGAAAATTCTTGAGATGGATAGTTGTAATGTTTTCACAGCAATATGAATGTACTTAATGCTACTGCAATCCACACTTAAAATAGTTAAAAAGCAAATTTCATGTTATTCCAATTTTACAAATTTGAAAAAACCATTATCAGGCCCTTGATATACCTTCTATGATATGTTGTGTTGGGCACTGGGACCTAAGATATCACAATTTGGGGGGGGGATAATACGTAAATATGTACCTCTGATATATTTTCATATAATCTTCTTATTGCATTTTCTCCAAAATAAATTAATTTTTAGGAAGGGATTAAAACAGTTGATGTCAATTTGTTTATTTCCTATCATTAGTTTCTATTCATATTTTCAGCCCAAAGCAGAAGTTTTATGATTGATTTGTCTTTTATTGGTCAGTAGGTTCATTGTTGCGAAGTTTTCAATTCCTTTTCCTAATATATATTCTTTTTTTAAGAAAATAATTATTTTATTTAACTTTATTTATTTATTTTAATTTTACCAGAGAAGGACAGTGCAAGAGAGAGCGGGGAAAGTGAGAAAGCAAGCCGCCAGGTCTGGGTCTCAAACTGTGGTCTGCCATGTGGGAGTCCAGTGCTCTCAACCACCACACCACCTGCCAACCTCGATAGTAGATATTCTGGATTATGTGTAGAAGTTTCTTTAAGAAAGTAGTACAGGAAGAAAAACAAAATAAATTTAGCTTCAAGCAATAAAAATGCAAATGCTTTTCCTGCACACAAATCCAGTATACTTAGGCAAATATATTACTATATTATACAAAAGCAATACTTTGTCCAGTATAATTGGCACCAATCAAACTGGTATAAACATACTGCAGAATGGTAACATTTAACACTTATGATAGAACTCTTATAAACCAACATATTAGCACTGTCTGAACAATGATATATTTTAACAAGTCATAGCATTTTAACAACTTAAATAGTTCATTAATTACAGCTTAAAATGGTGCCAAATATGCAAAGGGTAGGTCTTAGAAAAATTATTATTTGTGTAATACCTGATTAAGTTGACAAACTAAGGCAGTCCTCCAAAATCTGAACAAATCATCACCTAGAAACATGAATTATTTGGTTTAATCATCTACATTGATCAAATTAATCACAGTAGTTGGTATAGACAAAGTCAATAACTCCTGTTCCAAGTGGAAAGAAGTTAATCTCCAGATGCCAGCAGATGTTAATAAATCCACCTGAATCCAACAGATGAAAAGCAGAATGACAAAAGATAATATATTACCAACTCATTATACCATCCAAGAAGTCATAGGATTTAAGGACTCATTTTTAGAAAAATTTTGAAACTGAGGGAGTTCTAACCCTTTTAATTATAACTACACATAGTTTCACAATACTGTAGTAACTAAATTTTCCCCATAGTTTTATGTTTTTTGAATTAAATGACTGTTTCATTTACAAATTATGAATAAATGATAAATTTGATGAGTGTGACTATGCAGCAACCTATCTTTTTATTTTGTAATTCTTAATGCTGCACATTCATAACATCTACTTGTGATTTCATAAATATGTATAGCTCCACAGGGATTAAGCTAACAGATGACACTAGGTCCTGGTATATTCATAAACATATGACATCACCCCTTTACTGAACATTCAACTGGATTTTTTTATGAGTTGCTGGTTGAAAAGTATTTTGTGTTTTATACTAGAATATTTAAATTATCCTTCAAGTAATAGTATATAAATAAATATCATGATGTATGAATGCATTGCAGAAAGTTTTTACTTGATGAAGTGTTTTCCTCAAATTGGCTATTTCAAATTGGTAGTTTTTGAATTTTGTTTTTAAACCTCTCTGAGGCTCAAGTTTCACCCTATGAAATTCTTACCCTTAGGAGAGAATTACTTTGTCATCCCATAGACCTTATTTTTCCTAATATTGGGTTGTCTGGAATATCATAACTTATTTTTGCATAGGAAAACAGAGAGACATAGGTCATGACTTTTCCGACAACCCAATATATAAGGGTAAAAAATGCAAGCTATACAGAAGTCAAACAATGGAAATAAAATCTTCCACACTACTTTGACCCTCAGTACCTTGGTTTCTTGTGCATTTTTTCACAGACAGCTTATACCTATACAAGCATATAAGTACACATGTATTTAATTTTTTATGCATATTGCAGTGTACTATAGTAGTCCCTCCTTATCCATGAAGGCTATGTTAGATGTTCACTGGATACCTAAAGTCATGATAGTATCAAACCCAGTATGTAATGTTTTTATTCCCTATACATACATACCTATGATAAAGTTCTATTTATACATTAGGCACAGTAAAAGATCAACATTAACTAATAATAAAATATGACAATTAGACAGTAATAAATGTGACATGAACGTGGTCTCTTCTGATCTCTCTAAATACTTATTCTATTGTACTCACCCAATTTCAAATCATGGTTGACCATAGGTAACTCAAATCACAAAAAGTGAAACCACAGAAAACAAAACTGTGGATAAGAGGGAACTACACACTGCTTTATGCCAGTCTTTCAAACTGAACTCACATGTCTTGAAAGTCTTTCTATATCTGTAAATATAGGTTTTCCTTATTCTTTTCAAATGCAAATTAGAATCTCATTTTTTGGTTCACCATTAGCCTCAGAAATGGAACTTGCATAGCAGCAGCCAGTGAGAAAACTGAAGCCAGAGACCAACTTGGGATATCTGATATCCAGTTGTTCCAGGTGCCATACAAATCCTCCTGCTCCCATCTCCATCCTTTGTCATTAGCCCCAGAAACTACACAGAGACAGTCAGTGAGAAAACTGAGACTGGAAATTGCATTGGGATCGTCACTGACTTCTGATTGTTCCAGTAGCCACCCAAACCATCATGGTCCCATCTCCCTCCACTTCCATTAGCCCTAGAATCAGCACAAGTAGCCCTGAGTGAAAACAACTGAGACTGGAGACTGCTTTAGAATTCTAGCTGCCATTTGCTCACTCAGGAATACTTTCAGATATCATAGTTTTCTGAAGTAAACCCTACTTTCTTTCCCAGTAGTTCAGCCCCAGGTGCAACTGCCATCAAGAAAGTGAGAGGACACTGGAATATTTGGTTCAAGAGATGGCATGGCAGGTTGTAGTATGAGTGTCAGGGAGATGGAGCTGCAGAGAGATAGAGGCTCACGTCCTCCTGAAGGTCTTTTAACTCTCAAGCAACAAAAGAATGAAAAGACATATTCAATGTGTTCAAAGAAAATCAATTTTTGAGACCAGCAGTTAGCATAATGGCTATGTTGCTGGACTCCCACGTAGTCAACCGTGGTTCTGTCCTGGACCCAGTGGCTTAAAACACACGCCAGGCACGTGTGCGTGTGTGCCTAATATCCCGAGAAGAGAATGGGGGAGGAGGGATTGCGGTGTGACCATCCCCCCTTGGGGGTGATTTCTCACTTTTTATCTCTCTGTCTCTCTCTGTCTGTCTGGAGAGCACACATGCCCTATAGCAAAAACCTCTCCAAAAAAAAGAAAGAAAATAAATTTTAACCAAGATTACTATACATGGCAAGATTATCCTTCAAATGGGAAGAAAACATAAAAATATTCTCAGATAAACAAACCCTGGAATGATTTAGCAACACCAGACCAGCTCCTCAAGAAGTTCTGAAAGAAATGTTATACCAGGCAAACTAAAGAGAGACAGAAAGAAGAGAACAAAAAACAACTAAGAAAATAGCTAACATAATGGTAAAGAGAAGACTGGAAATATCGATAATAATGTTGAATAATGTTAAATTCAACATTATTAAATTCTCCAATCGAGAAACACAGACAGGCTGAATGGATTAAAAAATAATAAAAACGGAAATCCTCTATCTTTTGCCTATAAGGAATATACTTCATAGATAAAAACATACATAGACTAAAAATGAATACTGGAAAAGGTATTCTATGCAAATAGAAAGTGAAAAAGGGCTAGGGTTGCTAAACTGATTTTAGGCAAAATAGACATTAAGACAAATGCTGTAAGAAGAGACAGAGAAGGGTCTTACAGAGTAATAAAAGGACTACTTCATCAAAAGATATAACACGTATAAATATCTATGCATCCAACTCAAGAGCAACCAAATATGTTAAGGAAAGATTGTTAGATCTAATAGAAGAGATAGACTGCAACATACTAATTGTTGGAGATCTCAACACCATGCTATCTCCATTGGACAGATCATCTAGACAAAAAATAAGCAAAGAGATATAGGATTTAAATGATGCCATAAATCAAAAGGACTTGACAGACATCTATTGAACATTCCACCCAAAATTCAGAAAATTTATATTTTTATCATCTGCACATGGAAACTTTGTGTAGATGGACCCCATGATAGGTCACAAAACAAGCCTTCACAGATTCAAAGGCATAAAAACTATATCCAGCATTTTCTACAGCCATGATAGAATTAAACTTGATTTTAATTTCAGAAAAAAAAATACACAAACATATGTAAACTAAACAACCTACTCCTGAATGATCTCATCACTACTGAAGAAATTAAGACAGAAATGAAAAGATTCATTGAAACCAACGAAAATGAGTATATGAGTTTCCATAACCTATGGGACATAGCAAAAACAGTCATAAGAGGGAAGTTCACAGCAATTAGTATGCATAAGAAAAAGATGAAAAGATGGTAAATGGACAATCTAACATCATGCCTCAGGGAACTGGAAAACAACACCAAATACAAAAATAATGATCAGGAGAAAAGAAATAATAAAGATTCAAGCAAAAATAAATAAAATAGAAAATATGAACTATACAAAAAGTAAATGAAACCAAAAGCTGTTCTTTGAAAAGATTAACAAAATAGACACACCATTAGCTAGACTAATTAAGAAGAGAGAATGGAACTAGATAAATCAAATATGCAATGAAACAGGCAATATTTCAACAGACATGATAGATATACAAAACATCATTTGAGAATAGTATGAGTGAGTATATACAAAAAAAAAAAAAAAAGCCTGGATGAGATGTTTTTGACAAATGCCTAGACACATATATTCTACCAAGATAGGATCAGAAAGACATAGAAACCCTGAATAAAACCATATCAAGCAATTATATTGAATCAGTAATAAATAACTTCCCAATAAAGAAAAGTTCAAGTCCTGATGGCTTTACTTCTGAACTCTACAAAATTTTTGAAGAAGAGATAAGGCCTATTCTACTCAAACTACTTCTAAAGATTCAAAAGGAAGTAAATCTCCCAAAATCATTTTATGAAGCTTCCATCACCCTCATCCCCAAAACAGAAAAGGACATGACAAAATAAAGAAAAACTACAGCCCAATACCCCTGATGAATACAGCCAAAAAATTCTCAACAAGATACTAGCATATCATATCCAACAACATGTAAAAGAGATCATGCATCATGATCAGGTAGGGATTATTATTCTGGGGATGCCAGGGTGCTTCAAAATATGAAAAATCATAAATGTAATAGAGTATATTAACAGAAAGAAAGATGCAACCATATAGTCATATCAATTGATGCAGGAAAAGTGTTTGATAAAATACAACATCCCCTCATGATTAAGACACTCAGCAAAATTGGCATAGATGGATCATTTCTCAGCACAGTAAAAGCCAGCTATGCAAAATCCATAGTTAACATCATACTCAATGGGAAAACTGAAAGCTTTTCTACTAGAAACTGGTACAAGACAAGGCTGCCCATTTTCTCCACTCCTTTTCCATATAGTGTTGGAAGTGCTAGCCATTGTAATCCGAAAGTGAAATAAAGGTCATTCAAATACAAAAGTGGTGAAATTATCTCTGTTTGCAGATGACATGATTGTATCCATCGAAGACCCAAAGGTTTCCATGAACAAACCCTTGTAAGTGAAAATAAATATAGTAAATTGGCAGGATACAAAATCAATCTACAAAAATCTATACCAGTTCTATATAACAATAACAAGCAGACTGAGGTAGAACTGAAGAAAGTAATCCAATTTACCACAACCACAAAAAGTATAAGATACCCCTAGAATAAATATAACAGAAGAAGTCAAAGATTTCTACAAGAAAAAGTATGAAAATCAAAAAAAAGAAAGAAAGAAAGAGAAGAAAAAGAAAAGAAAAGAGAAATGACACAAAAAAGTAGAAGGACACCCCATGTTCCCAGATTGGAAGAAGTAATAAAATCAATTCTACCCAAATTAATCTGCATATTTAACACAATTCCAATCCAATTACCAGAGACATTCTTCACAGATCTAGAAAAGACAATTATAGAATTTGTCTGGCATTATAAAAACCCCATATTGCCAAAGCAACCCTGAATGGAGTAGGATGCCCTGAACCAAAAACACTATTACAAAGGAGACGCCAGAAATAAACATCAAAAAATACAGCCAACTTATTTTGGACAAAAGGTACCAGTCAATCCAATGGGAGAAAGAAAACCTCTTTAGCAAATGGTGCAGGAAAAACTGGGTATCCACCTGTAGAAAGATGAATCTGAGCCCCTATCTCCCATTATTAACAAAAATCAACTCAAAGTGGATCAAGATACTAAACCTAAGGCCACAAACTATAAAACAACTGGTGGAAAACACTGGGGAAACACTGGGAGATATCAGAGTAAGCAAAGACTTCTAAGATTCTCAAAGCACAGGCAATAATCCCAAAAGTAGACTAGTGGGATTACATCAGATTAAGAAAATTCTGCACAGCAAAAGACACAGAATAGGAGAATATTTCTGTAAACTACTCCTCAAATAAGGGACTGATCACCAGAATACCTGGGGTACTCAAGTGGCTTACCTGAAAAAAATAATGATCAATTCAATTAAAAGATGGGAAAATGAACTGAACAAACAACTCTTTAAGGAAGGCATTCGAACAGCCAAAAAGCATATTCCTTCATCATAGAGGAGATACAGCTCAAAACTACAGTGAGATACCAATTAACCACAGTCAGAATGGCTAAGATTAAAAAAAAAAAAAAAAAAACAGGAAAATGGTAAACGCTGGTATGGCTGTGGTGAAAGGGGAATGTTCCTACACTATGGGTCGGGATATAAATTTCCTCCACTGTGGAGAATGATACGGAGGTTCCTCAAAGATCTATTGATACAACAAGCCTATGATCCAGCAATTCCACTCCTGTGTATCTACCCAAATGATAAAACTCTCAGTTGGAAAAGTGCTTGCACATCTATGTTTATTGTGGCATTATTCACAGTTGTGAAGACATGGAACCAAACCAAATGTCCATGGACAGATTAATGGATTGAAAATGTGACACATATACTCTATGGAATACTACTAAGGCATAAAGAACAAGACCCTGGCATTTGATAGAAAGTGGACAAATATGGAAGATTTACTCCTGAGAGAAGCAAGCCAGGCTATAAAAGAGAGACATCATATGTCTCCATTTAATATTTACTTACTGTCTACACTCTGGCAAAAACAGAAAGATTAGAGGTTATAAACACATGAAAAATGATTACAGACACTGGAGACAGTGTGGAAAGAGGAATGGAGAACAGAGAAAGTGAGAGGAATGAAATCAAGGAGAAAATAGCAAGACATTTATGAGACACAAATGGATGATTATCTGTTAATGATAATGTGTATGACACTTTCATCTGGATTGGTGTGAAGAGTATTCATGTTGGATAAATTCACTTTACAAACTGTAGTGATGTGTAATGATCGAATGTATAAAATTAAAAAAAAATTTCAAAAGAAACCCTGTTGTTTGTGTTTATTAAAATTTATTTACAAGTTTTATATCCCTATTTGCCAATGATGAGGTGAGTTTGGCCAATTTTATCAGCAGAATAAAACATGAAACACAGAACTTAGGATAAAAATATCTGTGTTCAAATATTTTTAGGGTACTTAAAAATTATGTCACTTTGAGAAAGAAGGTCACTTATTGAGATGAAGAAGTATTGGACATAATCCCTGCCCTAAAAGACCTCTTACCAACTATTTAAGAAAAATAACGCAAACTGCATTGCTAAGTAATAAATAAAATACATGGGGCCAGCAGGTAGCACGGAGATTAAGGCAACTGAATCCCACATTACTGACTATGCTGTTTGAGTTCCAAATGCAGTGGCTTGAAAAACATGCTGGATGCTTGTGTGTTCATACTCAAAATCCTAAGAGGAAAATAGAGGAGAAAGGATTGCAGTGTGGCTCTGGGTGGTGATTTCTAGCTCAATTTCTTTCCCTCTCTGTCTTCTTTCTCTCTCTCTCTCTCTCTCTCTCTCTCTCTCTCTCTCTCTGTTGAGCACATGCACCTTATAGTAAGTTATAATTAAGTAAATATCTGAGCGTATCCCTAGATAAAACAACATGGGTGCTTTGTATATTTAAGAGCAATGATCATTATTTGCTAAATTTATTTTTTCTGAGAGACATAAACTTTGAAATGTTGCCAAAAATGAACCTACAGATAAAAGGCTTTAAATAGACATAAAAGAAAAGGAAGGTATTGGATTGGCATATGAACAATTATTTATTCACTATATTTTATATTAAGATATTTAAGAAATTTATATTATTAAATGCAGAGTCTCTAAGATTTTAAATTTAAATCTTATTTGCAGGTAAAATTTGTTTCCAAAATGTGTGTTAATCTTAAACTGATCAACTATTATGCAAATCCTCTGTATTAACCACCAAAAATTTCCTTATTTGTGATATGAAGCAACAATTCTAAAATCCAACTAAAAATAATTTATAAATTTTCTTTATTGGTATACAAATCACATTGTCTTATGCACAACTGTCATTATAACAGAACTCCATATATTGTACAAATATTAAAAGTCTAAGAAAAACGATACATACACATAAGTACAAAAAAATCATGATTGATTAGTCATAATTTAGTTATCTATTTGTATTTAATTGTTTACAATGTTATATATTTCTTTTTCAGCACTACACACTATTTCTAAAAGTCACACCCTTTCTCTTCTACTAAATTATGGCTGTCTATACTATGAGGCAAAAGTTAACCTAACTATATGCGAGTTTGTGTACTTCATGTAAGTATTTTTCTATGGTTTGTGTTCCCTGGAATGGATTGCATTTTCATTACACATCGTGGAAGAAGTGAAGTGTAGCTTTTTCTCAATTGTGTGAACTACAGAACTTTAATTATATAAAATATTCATATGTCTTTACCAGAAAAATGGGTGCTCTTCAGCTAAATTAATTTGAAAAATCATAGGTTAGAAAAAGTTAAGGTGGGACCAGCAGTTGACGTAATGGCTATGTTGCCGGATTCCCATTTAGTAGACCGTGGTTTGAGTTCTGGACCCAGGGGCTTAAACTCACGCCAGGCGCATGTGCTTGCATGCCCAAGACCTGGAGAGGAGAATAGAGGAGAAGAGATTGTGGCCTGGCCATCCCCCCTGGGGGGTGACTTTTCAGGGATCTTGGGTACGCATGTACACATGCCCAGCATGAGTTTAAGCCACCAGGTCCGGGACTCGAACTGCGGTCGACTACATGGGAGTCCAGCAACTTAGCTATTACGCTAACTGCTGACCCCTCTGTCTCTGTTTCTCTCTGTCTTTCTGACAAGCACACGAGCCCTGTAGCAAAAACCTTTCAAAAAAAATAATAAAAGATGTGAACTCTGTTTAGTCATTGACGGATCTTGCTCTAACGTTAAAATTGTGTGCTTATTTATCTCTATTGCATTTTTTTTGCATTTTTTTACTTTATTTATTTTTACATTTTCCCAGAAATATTTACTTTTTATATCCAAAAATGTTAACTCATACTCCATAGTTGTTGACAGTTAATAAGCAACTTTCAAAATTTCAGAATACTTCATTTTAAAGATAATGTTCAAAATATTTCTTATAATTTGGTATAATTTTGTTTTTGACTCTATAATAACAGAAACAGTAAGGTTTTAAATATATTTTTTGAGAGGTTTTGCTTAAGGGTGTGTGTGCTCGCCAGAAAGACAGACAGAGACATAGAGACAGAAAGCGAGAAATCACCCCCCAGGGGGGATGGCCACGCCGCAACCCCTTCTCTTCCATTCTCCTCTCGGGATCTTGAGCATGCACGCACACGCGCCCAGCGTGAGTTTAAGCTGCCGGGTCCAGGACTGGGACCGCAGTCAACTACATGGGAGTCCAGCAACATAGCCATTATGCTAACTGCTGGTCCCTATGGTTTTAAATATTTTTGAGAAACTATTTACATGTCAACTACTCACATTGTTGAAAACCAAATGCCCAGCACATAGTCACACATAAACCTTTTCATTTCAGCCCTGCCTTCCAAGTATCCTGTGATATACCATCTCCTAGCAAAGATCAGTCTCATTTTCTTCCTTCAAAGTCTTTCTCAAAATAATCCTCTGTTGTTGTTATTCTTTTGCAATTTCTACTGATTACAATGCTGGGCTGGAAAAGCCCAGGTTATTTTATGTTATAAATTCTTTCATATATCTTCTCTAATCCTCTCTGCCAGGCAAAACTATTTATGGTACCAGGCCATCTTTGTAAAAGCTTCTGTTCGCTTACTTGAGATCGACCATAGTTCCATAGTTTTCTAATTAATATTCAGATATGACATTCCAGTCAAAGACCTGTCAAATAATGAGTATTTCCGTTTTCTGAATCAATGCAACAAGCATTATTGAGTTTATGCAAATAAACCTTCTGCCAAAAAGTAAGAATATTCCCAAATATTTTCCAATTTCAGAGGGGTCAGGAAGGAAGAAACGTTTATGTTTCCCTTTAAATAAACAAACAAGAAAAATATTTTAACATATTGCTGAACCTATCAACAACTCAAAAGAAAGTAAACTGCTTAAATGAGAAAAACAAAGCATAGTAAAATAAATCAGTAATGTTTTATTCAAAAGTCATAAAATTCTATTTTGTCAGTTCAGTCTTCTGTTGAATATGCAGTGTTGCTGTGGACCAATCTTTCCGTTTAAATCCTGGAAGTTAACATTCTATGTTATTGTTGATATTTCTTGTTCCGAGCATTAAATTGGTCATTTTCTTGGTTGCCTTTTGTTCTCTTATTTCTGCATATATCTTTAGATTTACTGGTCAAGCACTCCTTTCAGAACTTCTTGAGGAGTGGGTCTGCTACTAGCAAATTTTTTCAAGTCTTGTTTATCTGTGAGTGTTTTTATTCTTTCTTTCCATATGAAAAATAATCTTGCTGGGTATGATATTCTTGGTTGAAACTATTTTTCACTACTCCCCAAAATTATCTAGCCATTTTAAATATCAGAATTATGTGGTGTATTCATTGATATATTCATTATTGCTCTTTGCTCTGTTTCATGTCTTCATATTAGCAAAATTTGAAGTTCTGTGGGGGAAAAAAATCTTTGATCTTTAAAAAGGAAAAAAAAAGAATCCTGCTTCTGTAGCAGGAAACAGCATGTTCTTAAGAAATTTCCCATCGAGAATTTAGTAGAAGCAGGTGTACTTCTATAATTTTGATGTTTTTGTTAATGTTTCCAAACAATGTACTTTAAAATCAAAGTCATTTCTTCTAATTCTCATATACTTGTGATGCTCTTTATCATATGAGTGATCAGAAATGAGGTGCAATTCCCCAAACCCTGCCCACAAGACTAAGATCTTATTGTGAGTTGAAGGGAGTTTCGCCCTAATTCATGGATTGTGCAAGAATGGACTGTTGCTGGGTTTGATTGATTGTTGATAGATTGCAGTGTGGCATATCCAAAGGCTACTGAATGCAACTTATAATGCTTAGTAAAAATCTTTATTCTTTTAGTATTAAAAAAATACACAGTGAATCAATTCTGTGCATAATCCATGTCAAAGCAAATCACAAGGTTAGCACAGATCCACAGAATTTAGAACTAGACTCCTAGACTCCATCTTTCGATAGAAGATGAAACTAATTTCTGATCAGTTGACATTTACTGTTAGTAAATAAGAACGCATTATTGCTTAGCAATTACTTAATTGCTATTATTTAATGATTATTTGAGGAATTACTACTACTAGTGTAGTAATCTAAATAAAGATTCTTGCAATCATTAAGATAAAAGAAAAAATACTCAAAAAATGTATTATTGCTAAACTAATAGGATAGATTCAAGGGTAGTTATTTTGTTTACTAAAAGTAATATGGTGTTCTTTAGAATGTACTGTGGAAAGAAATTATTTTTTAAAAAGAGAATCATTTATTTAATTTTATTTATCATAATAATAATTATTATTATTATTTTAATTTGCTATAGGGCACATGTACTCACCGGAGAGAGACAGAAAGAGAGAGAGAGACAGAAAGACAAACAGAAGGAAGGTGAGAAAGAAAGCAGCCAGGTGCAGGACTTGAATTATGGGTGGCCATATAAAAGTCCATCCTCCCTACTATCATGCCACCTGCTGGCCCTTGGCATAAAGTGCTTTATTAAGTCTTATTTTTGGAGCTGGCATAAAATTCTTTATTAAGTCTTATTTTTGGAGCAAATAGAAAAACACATCTTTTGACACTTTATATAATCACTTTTTAATAATCAAGGAAAAACAGTCATTAGATTTCGAATTCACTACTATTTTCAGGTAGAATCATAAATTATTTAAATTCTCTTCATCTTTGAAATGCCCAAGTCAGTACTTTGAAATATACAAAGAACACAATGAAAAAAAAAAATTCAACAACTGATGCAATCATCTTACCAAGTCGCAAAAAATCATGCCTTTCCCTAAACGCTTTAACTCTGAGAGATACATTATTATTTTTAAATTTTTAGCTAAGTCAACAAATTGCAGTTGACAAAAATGTCTTAAAGGAAGCATGGTTTTTTTCTTCAAAGAATGAAGAAAATGGTTAAAATATTAATGTAAAAATATTATCAACCCTTAGTTCCCATTTAGAAGAATTTTCTCCTAAAATAAATGAAAATATTTGGCACTAAGTACTTTAACAGTTGGCAGGCCAATATTACTTTGTGCATTTGCCAATAATTAAGACTAAAAATTCCAATGACTTCTATTAGAATTTCTCTTCCTGAGGTGAAAAAGAACTTCATTTATAGTCAAACACTAATCTTTCTTTTCAACCTGAGTATTGACTTTGTCTAAATCAAAGAAAACAGTAACTTCTATATCACAGGAGAAATACCAACCATAGGATAATCAAACTGATATATTACTGTACTTGCTCTTCATTTATTGACTAGCAGAGTCCAGTCAAGATCCAATTACAGCCTAAAATAAAAGAAGAAAAACTATTTATCGTTGATCAGCAAATAAGCAAAACTTCTTGTGAGATCTTTGTAGAGAGATTTGGTTCAAGTATTGTGTGCTTAACCATTTGTGAAAAATATATAAATTAACTTTTTATCCCACATAATAAAGAGATTTTACGTTGTAGTTTGATTGACAATGGCACTTTTCTACTGAAATCATTCATGTCCACAATATAAATACTCTTAAGTGATAGACACTATTATAAAAACTACCACACATTTATTAAATTTAGTAAGGATAATGATCATATAGTAAATGTAATAGAATTAATATCCATAGAATACCAGTCCCTGTACTAGTGGGAATTTTACATTATATATATATACATATACACACACACACCACACACATATACGCAAAATAATCACATTTTATTTAATATCATAATCCTGTCATAGATATTACTATTTCTGTTGCCCAAGCAAGAAAACTGAGGTTCTGAAAATTCAATGAGATTTGGAGTTAAGATTTAACTCAGTCCTCTTAGAAAACTTTGGAGCTTCATGACCACAAATGAGATCAGAGGGAAGGGGATAAGAGTTTACATAAGGACTTTATTTCTAGAAAACATCATAAGCAGGCTATGACTATTCATGCAAACCAAAGTCTCTAAAGGAAATTGAGTCAAATATAAGTTACATACCTCACTGAGTTCTTATAATTGACCAGATAAGAAGGAAGATGGCCTATTTAGAAACATCCACCCTAGCGTATCTTCTGAAATAAAGCTTAATATATGCCTAAACTGCCAATAGAGAAGTGAACATGACTGATGAAGTAGAAGGAAAAAGACAGTGAAATCTAATGGAACATATAAATGTTACTTGAAAAAGGAAAGAGGGAGTCATTTTTCTGAATATGGTGAGGCTCCAGTGGAGCTTCTCCCCCTTCCCTGGGGGAGAAAACAAAAGATTCTCTCCTCTGAAATTCTGAACCCCAGATGCCCACCACAGATTACAATACTCCCTACCTGCAGAAGAACAATGAAAATAGCATTAGCTAACATACAATGTAGGGAAGTGCATGGACATTCAGTTTCAAAAAAATATCAGACCTCCCACCTTATCCCCACCCCAAGCAGCAAGGAGTGCTACATCACTCTGTCAGCTGACCAGCACATAGAGTTCTGTGTAGGAGTAAGACTCAACAGCCCAGTGGCAGCAGAAGACAAAGAACAGAGTGTGTATGCCCAAACAGGGCTTGAAGACAGGGTTTCTACTCTCTGTCTGGTAGGTAAGTCTGGCCTGCACCCTATCTCCATGGGACTGCAGTCCAGGGGAATGGCAACCTGCCACAGCAGATGCCATCCATAGCACAGCTCTTCTGAACCTCCCTAAAATGTAAATATAGGCAAAGGAAAGGGTAGAGACACCTGATAGAGAGGAGAGAACCAGAAATCCCTATCCAGGTCAGAGTGGGGAAGACAGGACATCACTCCACTTCACCTTCTAATCCTAGAGTGTTTGATCCAGCCACATAACTTTTTAAAGGAGTCTTCTCAAATTTGATCAGCCTCCCTGAATCCCCAGGCTCCACAGCTCGCAGTTTCTGCTAATGACTCCACAGATAGGTTTGCCTCTGGTTCCTCATCAACTTTCCCAAGGCCACATCCAGGTACAGTCTATGAATGTTTCATAAAAGTCATACAGGGCCTGTTTCTTATGTCTCACAGATAGATTTTCCTCTGGCCCCTCCTAGACAAACTTGTGAGAGCTGAAGTCAGGCTGGAGGGTGATCTGTTGCCAGAAATTAGGGGCAGGGTACTTAAGCCTGGCTTGGACCTGAAAGGCACAGCTGGCCACTGGTCCCACGTGGCACACTTCCAGGGACACACACAGTAACTGAGGACTTTCCTGTTTTCCTGTTTTCCCTAGATACAATCACCTCCCACAGGTCCATGTTCAGACCTTGACAAAGGCACTGCAATAGGGTGTTTCTTAGTACATCTTGCCAGGTTGCCATGTGGGTCTTAAATGTTGCTCTACCTCCAGATTTCACACACAGGATATGTAAGTCCTGTAATAACCTGGAAGATGGGATTTGCTTATGCCATTCCCAGATAACATTTCCAGGGGCACTCTTAGGACCTAGGGCTGTTCTTTTTCCCTTGGCATTACAAAATCTACTTCAACATTTAAGAAGTGAGTATTCCACCAGATGAGTAAAAATGAAGAGACACAAAAATAATGGAAATTGCTTTCTCAAAGGAACACATTACTACCTCATCAATAATGGATAAAATACAGGAAATTACAGAAATGTCAGAAAGGAATTTAGAATGTTCATCATAATGAAATTAAATGTAAGAGAAAACAGAGAAACAATACAAGAGATGAGAAAATCATGCCATGACAAGAAGGAAGAGCTCTATGAAGAGGTAAACGCTCCAAAAAATAATTAAATAGAACTTCAGGAGACAAAAAACGTAATACAGAAAACTGCAATGTCTCTTGAAAGTATAAACACCAACTAGATCATGCAAAACAAAGAATCTCTGACCTTGAAGATAAAGCCTCTGATTTAGTCCAAGCCACCAAAAAAGAATTTTAAAAAAGCAATAATATATGAGGACAGCATACAGGAAATTTTAGACACCATTAAGTGGCTAAATATCCACATAATAGGTAGTCCAGATGATGAAGTGGATAAAGATGGAGATTTTTTTTTCCTGAAATACTATCTGAAAACTTTTCAAATCTAGAGAGACATACAGGCGTCCATATCCTGGAAAAGCACAAACTACACCAAATAGCTACAGCATAGAAAGGTGCTCTCTGGGGCCAGCAATGGTGTAATGGTTAAAGCCTGACTCTCACATGGCCAACTAATGTTCTAGTCCCAGACCCAGTGACTTGAAATTCAATGCAGTTCATGCATGCCAAAAATCCTGAAAGGAGAATGAAGGAGAAGGTACTGTGGTGTGGACCTCCCCACTGAGGGGATGATTTCGTACTTTCTGTCTCTCTGGCAAACACGCATGCCCTATAGTAAAAATCTCTAAAATAAATAAATAAATAAATAAAAATAAGAAAGGAAGGAAGAAAGAAAAAAAGGAAATGCTTTCTAAGGCGTATTATATCCAAATTGATAAATGACAAAGACAATATTCTAAAAATGATAAAACAGAAATACCCAGTTACTTATAAATGATACATTTTCAGATTAAATTCAGATTTCTCAACAGAAATGTTACAAGTAAGGAAGGAATGGGAAGCCATATATAAAATTCTGAAAGAAAAGCTTTTAGCCAATTATATTGCACCAGGCAAGATTATCCTTAAAATAGAAAGAGAAATAAAATAATTTCCAAATAAACTAAACTGAAAGAATCCACCAACACTAGACCAGCTCCCTTATAAATAATTAAGGGAATACAAAATCAAGAGATGAAAGGGAGTCAAAGAGAAATAAAAAAATACACAACTAATAAAATGACTAACAAAATGGCAGGGATAAGTTAACACGTATGGATAATAACATTTAATATTAACAGATTTAGTTCCCCCAATTAAAAGACACAGATTGGCAGAATGAATAATAAAACAGGAATCTTCTGTGTGTCATTAATAAGAAACTCACCTTTTTGATATGGACATACATATATGGAAATTTAAGAGCTGGATAAAGTTATTTCATACAAACAAAAATAATCTAACAAAAATTTCTGAAATCACAATACTTATATCAGACAAAATAGATTTCAAGAAAAAAATTGCAAAAGAAATCAAGAAAGACACTGTATTGTATTAAAGGCATTAATTTACCAAGAAGATATAGTCATCATGAATATTTATGCACCCAATTCTGGGGCACTCAAATACATAAAAGAAAGACTGATAAATCTGAACTGGGGAAACAGCTTGCAACACACTAATATCTGGAAATTTCAACACTCCCCTGTCACCACTGGACAGGTCATCTATACAAAATACATATTTAAAGAGACATAGGAGTTAAATGATACCATAAACCAAATGAACCTGACAGACATTTATAGAACATTTCATTCAACAACTACAAAATATACATTTTTATCAGCCCCACATTAAACATTTTTGAAGATTTAATAAGACATAAAACAAGCCAATACAAATTTAAAAGTATAGAAACTATATCTAGCATCTTTTCTGATGACATTGATTTAAACTTAAAACTAACAACAGAAAGAGCTTTCAAAAACACAGAAATACATATAAAATAAGCAATTTACCCCTGAACAACTTCAAAACTACTGAAGAAACCACCAGTTAGAGTTTTTCTTGAAACCAATTATAATGATCAGACATATCTCTTTAACCTTTGAGACACAGTGAAAGCAGTCCTAAGAGAGAGAGGTTGAAAACAATTAGTGCGCACAAGAAAAAAATAGAAACATGGCAAATAAATAACCTAGCAACACATCTTGAGAAACTGGAAAAGCCACAACAACAATAAAAACCTCAAATTACTAGTCGAAAATAAATAATACATATTAGGGCAGAAATAAATGATATTGAGAATGAAAGAACAATACAAAAATTAAAAGAAACAAAAAGCTGGTTTTCTGAAAGGATAAACAAAATTGACAAGCCAGTAACTAGACTAATCAAGAAAAAGAGAGAAAGAAACCAGATAAATAAAGTCAGTAATAAAATAGGCAATTTTACAAGATCTCACAGAAATACAAAAGATCATGACAGAACATATGATATACTGTGTGCCAAAAAGCTAGAAAACCTAGATGAGTTTGGCAAATGTCTGGATATGTGCAATATACCTAGATTGAACCAGGAAACAATAGAAGGTTTCAATAGATAAATAACAAGTAATAGGATTGAATCTAATAAATAGTCACTCAACAAGGAAATGTCCAGATCCTGAAGGCTTCACTTCTGAATTCTACAAAACTTGTAAAAAGGAATTATTCCAAATTCTTTTCAAACTATTTCTAAACTTCCAAGTGAAAGAAATCCTCCCAAACTTATTCTGTGAACCCTACATCATCTTGATACCAAAAGTAAAGAACATAAGGGAAATCTGCAGACCAGATTTCATCTGATGAATACAGATGCAAAAATCCTCAAGATACTAGCAAATCATATCCAACATCACATACAGAAGATTAAACACCATGATCTGGTAAGCTTTATTTCAGGGATTCAAGGATGATTCAACATACACAAAACAATAAATGTAGGACCAACAGTTAGTGTAATGACTATGTCGCTGGACTTCCATTTAGTCGACCGCGGTTCGAGTCCCAGACCCAGTGGCTTAAAACTCATGCCGGGCACATGTGTATGCATGCCCAAGATCCCAGAGGAGAATGGAGGAGACAGGACTGTGGTGTGGCCATCCCCCCTAGGAGGTGATTTCTTGCTTTCTGTCTCGCTGTCTCTCTCTGTCTGGCAAGCGCACATGCCCTATAGCAAAAACCTCTCAAAAACAAACAAACAAACAAGCAAACAACAACAAAAAACCCACAATAAATGTAATTCATTATGTTAACAAAAGGAAAAATGAAAACCATTAATTATATAAATTGATGCAGAAAAAGCATTTGATAAAATATCACATTTCTTAATTATTAGGTCCCTCAACATAATAGATATAGAAGATACATTTCTCAATGCAGTAAAAGCCATCTATAACAAACCCAGAGGTAAAATCATACTGAGTGGGGAAAAACTCAATGCTTTCCCACTAAAAACTGAAACAAGACAAGGTTACCCATTTCTCTTCTCCTTTTAAACATCATACTGGAAGTTCTAGGCAATACAATCAGATAAGGAGGTAAAATAAAAGGCATTCAAATGGGAAAGCAAGAGGTGAAATTGTCGTCATTTGCAGGTGATGTGATCATATACATATATAATTCAAAAGAGTTCACAGAAATTTCTAGAAGTGACAAATAAATTCAATGAAGCTGGAGGTTCTAAAACTCAATGTACAGGGGCTGGCAGGTAGCATGGTGGTTGAAGTGCTGGACTCCCACATGGCCGATCACGGTTCAAGTCCCACACCTGGCGGATTACTTTCTCACTCCCTTTCTCTCTTTCTGTCCCTCTCTGATTGAAATTGACAAATAATGATAATAAATTAAAAATAAATAAATCTTTAAAAAAATCAAACTACAATATCTATAGCATTTTTATACACCCACAATGAATAGGTCAAGGCAGAATTTTTAAAAAGGCAATCTCATTTGTAATAGCCACAAAATGTATATTACAAATCTGTAATAATAAAAACAGCATGATATTGACACAAAACAGTCACAAGGGCCAATGGAACAGAATAAAGAATCCAGAAACTAACTCCAAAACATACAGCAAACTGATTTTTGACAAAGGACACACAAAAATTTGGTGGAGTAAAGAAAGTATTTTTAGCAATTAGCACTGAAAAACTAGTATATTCAAATGCAGAAAAATAAAACTGGAATCCTATCTCTCATTAATAAAAATCAACTCAAAAAATATCAAAGATCCAAATGCAAAACCTTAAACTATAAAACTACTTGTGGAAAACTCAGGAAAAACACATGAAGGCATTACAGTAGGCAAAGACTTACAAAAGACTCCTAAAGTGCAGGCTACTACTCAAAATATAAACAAGTGGGATTACGTTAAAATAAAAAGTTTCTACACAGCAAAGGAAACAATAGAGAGAGCGAAGAGACAACCCACAGAATGGGAGAAATTTGCAAACTACAGAAAAGGGACTGATAACCATGGCATACAGTAAAGTCAAGCAGCTTACTCACATAGAAAAAGAATAATTCAATTAAAAAATGAGCAAATGAACTGAACAGACAACTCTGTAAGGAAGACAGAAAATTGGTCAAAGAACAAATGAAAAAATGTTCAACATCTTTTATAATAAGAAAAATGAAAATCAAACCATATTGAGATATCTCTTATAACCCCATTTGAAATGGCTATGATAAAAATAAAAATAAAAAAGTGATGATGAGACTAGTAAAAAGGGAATTCTCTTGTCCTGTTGTTAAGTGTGTAAATAAATACAGACATTTTGGAAAACAATATGAAACTTTTTCAAAATTTACAAATAGAACTACCATACGACCTAGTAATTCCATTTATCAGCATTTACTGAAAGACTAAGAAAACACAGATGGAAAGACACTTGCATATCTATATTTACTGCAGCATGAGTCACAATTGTATAGACATGGAATCAACTTAAGTGTCCAAGAACAGATGACCCAATTTAAAAAATGGATTACAGTACATATACCTATTGTATACTAAAAAGAACAGTGAGATTCTATAATTAGAGAAAAAGTCGATGAATATAGATTTACTGCTAAGTGGAACAAGCCAGACTATGAAAGACAAACACTGCATATCCTTGCTCAATATATACCAAATGTCTGCACTCTATGGAAGAAATTGAAATATTTGAATATATAATAGTGATTGGGCAAGTGTAGATATCAGAGTCTGTATGAGAAGGGGTTGGACAGTGGGAGGTGGGTGGGAGGGGCTCAGGAATAAAGCATTTGGCAAACAAACTAGTGTTAAGTTATTTGTTGAAAATATTGTATGTGTTAATATCCTTAATTTGATTATTAAACACTGCATTCATGTTTTGAAAAACCATATTGTATATCATAAAGATGTGCAACATTTAAATGTAAATAAGACAATAAAATAAAATAAAAAATAAAATAAAATAGGAAGAAATCTTACCAGCACACATGCCTATTTATATATATATATATATATATATATCTTTATGTTTACAAGTCTTTACGTGCATGTGTTTATCTTTCTTGCTGGAGCAAAGTACTCATCATTTATGCATGAATCACACACAAGGATAATGAAGTGTTCAAAATAAAAATGAGATTGCATTTCTGAATTTTCATTAATTTAATTAAAGGTGTTATATTTTTGTATGAATTGCATTTATTTCAGAATGTTCATGAAAAATGCATATTATGAAATATTGTATGATTTCCTTTTTGCACCAAAATAAATTCATACCATAATTTTATTCTTAATAAACTTTTTGAAGTCCCCTACTATTAAATTCAAACAGTTATTTAAGGGGAAAATATATTTCCTGAAGTATCCAGTTAGTAGTTGCAAAGGTCTTTTAAAAGTTATAATTGGGGGACCAGTACGTGGTGTGGTGGTTAAGGCACTGGACTCCCACATGGCCGACCACAGTTTGAGTCCCAGAACTGGTAACTTGCTATCTCAATTTCTCTCTCTCTATTTCTCTGTCTCTCTCTATCTCTCCCTGATTGAATTAAGAAAATAATAAATAAAATAAGATAATTCCTTTTTAAAAGAAAGAGTTATAATTGGGCCAATCAGTGGTGTGATGGTAAAGCTGGGTAAATACCATTTGGCCAATTATGTTGTTTGAATCCCAGACCTGGTGGCTTAAAAAATACACCAGATGCATATGTGTACTTGCCCAAAATACAGAAAAGATAATGGAGTAGAGGAGACTGCAATGTGGCCATCACCCATGAGGGGAAATTTCTCTCTCTCTTTCTGTCATCTTTTTACAGCAAGTGCATGTGTCTTCTGGCAAATTTTTTGAAAAGTTATAATTATCTAACCTTCTGTGTTCACTGGTATTTACATATATAAGAAGAATAGGTTACATTTAAACACACAAAGTCTGCTTATAAATTATTATTTATTTTATAGGTTTTCTGAAACCATATCATTCTAAATGGTAACTTTACACACAGAATTTGCTTCAGTACTAGTTACACTTTGATATTTTAAATGTCAGCAGCCCATCTTTAATGAGCAGCTTAAGAATTCTAAAACAGCATGCACATTTTAAAGAAAGGAAAAATCAGTATGCAAACTCATGTCAATATTTTATTCTACTGCATACAAAGTGGCTATTGTTAAAAATGGTGAGTTGAAAAATAGCTAGCCAGTGTCCTTTTCAAACCCAAAATGTCCTAGTAAATTGAACTATAATATATTTAAGCTACTGAAGACCCACATGAAAACATATAAAGAATATTAATGGAACACAGAAAGGTTGAATATGAGCATCAGAATGATGTTCTTTTTCTGTAGACATTATAACAAAGAACAGATGGCCTGCTTTTCTACAGAAGAGATTTTCTATTGCCACACAAAACACTCATAGTGTAACTGAAAAGACATTGAACAGGGAGTGAGAAGACCTGGGTTTTAGTTCAATATTTTTCATCATCTTACTTGTATGACCTGAATTAGTATCAGAAATGAAAGAAATTTGAGAAGTGTGAATCACAGCCCATTAGAGGATGGCTAAATTAAGTGGACCATAATGAGCATTTTTAAAGTAAATAAATAAGAATATAGTAGAGCAGAAATTATTTAATTGTCTCAGTGACTAAACTGAAAGTTCTGTTTCTGTCTTATGGTTTGCCTTGGTGTATAAGATAACCATTCCTTAAAGAAACTTAGTTTATATAGAGAGATACTAAGATGGTATATGGAAAGGTTGTTTAACTCTCAATAAGGCTTTCTATTTCTATAAAGAACAGGAAAAGCATGGAAGGATCCAAAATGACTTGAGTCAAGGGAGAAACAGATGACATATATATAGATATTGGGAAGTAAAGCCAGCATAAGGGTTCCTAGGGCTTCAGTGGTTTGAATTTCTCTCTGGAATCAAAGAAAAGAGCTAGGGGAACCAGCAGTTAGCATAATGGCTATGTCGCTGGACTCCCACATAGTCGATAGTCTACTGCGGTTTGCATCCCAGACCCGGTGGCTTAAAACTCACGCCAGGCACGTGTGCATGCGTGCCCAAGATCCCGAGAGGAGAATGGAGGAGAAGGGATTGCGGCATGGCCATCCCTCCTGGGGGGTGATTTTTCGCTTTCTGTCTCTAATGTCTCTCTCTGTCTGTCTGGCGAGCATACGTGCCCTATAGCGAAAATCTCTCCAAAAAAATATAAATAAAATAAATAAATAAAAAAAAAAAAAAAAAAAAAAAAAAAAAAAAGGAAAGAGCTAGCAAATATGCATTATCATTAATCTTCCCAGATTTGGGGAAAATACAGGAAAAGAGAATGGATGGGCTTTAAAACTTTCTTGGCAAAACATTGAAAAATGAAGTCAAGGGGCCAGCAGATGGTATAGTGGTTAAGGCACTGAGTTCTGACACGGCCAACCACAATATGAATCCCAGACCCAGAGGCTTTAAAATCATTCCAGGTGCTTGTGTGTACAAGCCCAAAATCTCAAGAAGAAAACAGAGGAGGAGGGATTGTAATTTGGCAATCCCTACTGTGGGGTTATTTCTCACTTTCCTCTCTCTTTCTCTCTCTCTCTCTCTCTCTCTCTCTCTCTCTTTCTCTCGTCTCTAGCACAGGTGCTCTATAGCAAATGCAAATTCTCCTCAAAAAACAAAAGAGAGAGTGAGAAAAAAAAAGTCAGAATCTTCTACAATAGATACATATGTATATACCTTCTTACTTCTGATTGAGCAGTCCTATTAAAAAAAAAAAAGTCCTGAAGCTTTTATTTTTATGCAGTTTCCATTACTTAAATTTGAGAAAAATTGGCTAAGGGAA
>NW_006209397.1:432494-436461 GCF_000334495.1 Tupaia belangeri chinensis
GTCTTTCTAATTCTTATCTTTCCCCCAAGACCCCATAGGATAAGCTAATCAGCAGCCATGTATACTTGAGTTCTGAGCGGCCACACTGAGTGGTTTTCATTTTTTGACAAATAATTTTTTGTCTCCACTTTTTCTTATGCTTTTTTTCTCATTTTTCTTTTCTTTTCTTTTTTTCTATTCCTTTTCTTTTTACCTTTCTTATTTTTCTGCTCAGTCTCCATACACTGATTTTCTACACAGGTCTAGGTTCTCAATAGTCAAATATCTGAATACTAGGGTATTTAGGGTCAGATTAGTCCTCAATATTCATTGAATCAGTTCTGCAAAGGGAGAAAAACAGTAATGTTTACAGATTGCAGGTCACCTCCTCCTGCATTCCTCTGATTGCTCAGATTTAACTCCAAAAAATAGGAAATAAAACCATATAATCCATCAGATGGCCAGAAACCACTGCAGAGACACAAGAAATATGAGAAATGAAGAAAATATCTCTCCTCTAAGGGAAAAGAATAACTCCTCTTCTTCCACAAAGAATACAAGGGAGCTCATGGAAATGTCAGATAAAGAATTTAAAATATTCATAGTGACAAAGCTAACAGAGATGCAGGAGAATAGTCCCAATGAACTTTAGAAGACACAAGAGAAAAGAGACACTGAGTTTCAGGAGGTGAGGAAATTCTTGCACGATCTGGAAAAGAAGATATATATCATAAAAAAGAATGAAACAGAATTGTTAGAGATGAAGGATGTAACACAAGAAATCAAAACTTACATTAAAACTATCAAAAACAGATTAGATCATGCAGAAGATCGAATCTCAGATGTAGAAGATAGAACCTCTGATCTAGAAAAATTCTCCAAACAGACTGAGAAAATAACCACAAAAAATTAGAATAACATACTAGTAATACTAGATGCCATTAAATGCCCAGACATCTGGATCATTGGTATCCCAGAAGGTGCAGAAACTAATAAGGGTATTGATAATCTATTCCGTGAAATCCTGAAAGAAAACTTTCCAAACGTAGAGTGGTACTCAAAGATCCAGATCCAAGAAATACAAAGGACCCCACATAGAATCAACCTAAGATTCTCCCTGAGGTACATTATAGCCAGATTGATCAAAATCACAGACCGAGACAAGATACTAAATTTGGCAAGAGGGAAATGTCAAGTTATTTTCAAAGGATATCTATCCCATAAGGCAAACGTCAGACCTCTCATTGGAAACAATGACAGCAAAGAAAGAATGGGAAAATATATTAAAAGTGGTACTCAAAGATCCAGATCCAAGAAATACAAAGGACCCCACATAGAATCAACCTAAGATTCTCCCTGAGGTACATTATAGCCAGATTGATCAAAATCACAGACCGAGACAAGATACTAAATTTGGCAAGAGGGAAATGTCAAGTTATTTTCAAAGGATATCTATCCCATAAGGCAAACGTCAGACCTCTCATTGGAAACAATGACAGCAAAGAAAGAATGGGAAAATATATTAAAAGTGCTAAGTGAAAAACAATTTCAAACAAGAATACTATACCCAGCAAGATTATCTTTTATGTGGGAAAAAAAAAAAAAAAGACTAAAACATTCTCAGATAAACAAAACCTGAAATTTACCAGACCAGCTTTCAAGAAGTGCTGAAAAGAGTGCTATACCAGGCAAACTAAAGTCGGACACACAGAAATAAGATTACAAGAACAACCGAGGGAATGGCTAGCCTAATGGAAGAGACAAGCTTGGAGTTGAATGTTAACTTCCAGAGTTTAAATGGAAAGATCAAACAACAGTAACATTGCAAATTCAGTAAAAGAGAGATTAATTACACGAATCTGAACTAGTGAAATAGAAATTTTTTACTTTAGACTAAAATATTACTAATTTTCTTTGATGCTGTGATTTCCATATTTAAAAATTTTTGTCTTCTCTTGTACTTTTGGAACAACCGAGGGAATGGCTAGCCTAATGGAAGAGACAAGCTTGGAGTTGAATGTTAACTTCCAGAGTTTAAACGGAAAGATCAAACAACAGTAACATTGCGAATTCAGTAAAAGAGAGGTTTTATGCAAATTTCTCTTTACATTTTTTTAAATTTTGATTTATTAAAACTAAAACTTCTTTTGAAATTAAAAAAATGCATTAAAATATCTATTATTACCTATTTAATGACTGCAGTAAGCTCTATAGCCCCAGAGAGGTGCTACTTTATAGTATGTCCATTTAATGCACTGATGTTTACATGCATTCATAAATATGTATATATCAGCTGTACTTGCTATTGAAAGTCTTTAAAAATTAATTAAAATCTTTATTAAATCAATAAAATGTGAAAAAAAAGTTTGGAAAACAACTGTGCATACCAGAGACAATGTGGGGAAAAAAGGGGGTTGGCAGAGGGTGAGAGGTAGGGAATCAAGGGGGGGGAGGAAAATATATAAGAAACAAGAAATAGAAAATTGTTTGTTGAGGATAACATGTATGGTAATATCCTTGATTGAGCCAATATACAATGTATGCTGGATGGAAAAGCTCATTTTGTATACTGTATTGCTGTAGATTGAATGACTGTACATAAATAAATAAATAAATAAATAAGTATTTTGTGGAAAAGTCTTTCTTGCGGTGGTATATCAACATTTTAAGTATATTTTATTATTGTTATTATTGACGAAACTCTATAATTTATTCAGATTTTTCTTAGACTTTTCCTTATTTTTCAGGGTCTCATCCTGGATAACAAACTTCATTTAGTCATCATGTCTTCTTAGACACCTTTGTACAATGACAGTTTGGCAGTCTTTACTTATTTTGGTAATCCTGACAGTTTTAAAACACATAGGCATTGAATCGTCGAGAAAGTCATGATGCATTTTTGCATAGTGAAGCATAGAGAAATAGGTCATGAATTCCTTAAAAGCTTAATATTTTGTAAAATGTCCCTCAATTTGAGGGTGTCTGCTGTTTTTCTCATGGTTAGATTGGGGTTATAGTTTTACGGAGGTAAATTGCCACTTTAATCATATCATATCAAGGGTACATGCTGTCAAAATAAAATTCACAGTGATGTAACCTTGATCTACTGCCTGAAGTATTTTTTTTTTTTCCTTGCCATATTTCTCCATTGTAAAATTACTTTCCCTCTTTGCAGTTAAAAAGCCAACCTCAAACTTTAAGGAGTGGGGAGTTATGATCTATCTCCTAATGGGGCAGTATCTACACAAATTACTTGGAATTCTTCAGTGTGAGATATTAAACATTTCTCTCCCATTTACTTATTAATTTATTTGTATCACTATAGAAACACAGATACTTATCTTATAGTTCGGATTATAATCCAATGCTACCTCACTAAATTTATTGCTTAAGTTATTTCAATTTCAGTTATTGAAAGCTCTTTTACTTGGCCCCGGTGTCTGTTTGGCATATATCCATCATTGTGGGATTGTTCTATTTTATTTTTTGGAGAACTTCTTTATTTTCTGGCACTACAGATGATTTATTTATGCATTTATTAATTTTGATTATTTTTAAAATTTCATTTTCTTTTATACATTCAATCACATTATTTACCTTACAAAGTGAATATTTCAACAGGTGAACATTTCTCCCCAGTCCAGTTGATAAAACTATAAAACATCTTCAACAGATAATGCCACATTTAATTGACCAAATAATGCTTTGTCTCCCTATTTTCCTTGTAAATGTCCTTCCTCAGACCTACTCTCTCACACACACTATATCTGGTATTAATATCCATATACTATGTTACTATATCCGTTAGTCAATCTGTTTCAGTCATAGAGTGCGAACACTCAGTACATATTAAGTGGGGACATAAAATGTCTGTCCTTCATAGCCTGGCTTTCTTCACTCAGCAGTAAATCTTCCATATTTCTCAAGTTTCTGTAAAAAAAAAAAAAAACAGGTTTTTTTTTTTTTTTTTTTTTTTTTTTCACGTCAA
>NW_006209397.1:436502-438735 GCF_000334495.1 Tupaia belangeri chinensis
GAGAGACAGAGAGATAGAAAGCGAGAAATCACCCCCAGGGGGGATGGCCACGCCACAATCCCTTCTCCTCCATTCTCCTCTTGGGATCTTGGGCACGCACGCACACATGTCCCCCATGTTAAGCCACTGGGTCCAGGACACGAACCGTGGTCGACTATGTGGGAGTCCAGCAACATAGCCATTATGCTAACTGCTGGTCTCTGTGCCACAGGTTTTCAATCCATTCATCTGTTTGTGAGTGTTTTGGTTGGTTCCATGACTTAGCAATTGTGAATAGTGCCGCAATAAACATGGATGTACAAGCACTTTTCCGATCAAGTATTATTCTGTCCTTTGGGTAGATACCAAGGAGTGGGATTGCTGGATTATATGGTAGTTCTACTTGTAGATTTTTTTTTTCTTTTTTTTGGAGAGGTTTGTGCCATAGGGCATGTGCGCTTGCCAGACAGACAGAGAGAGACAGAGAGATAGAAAGCGAGAAATCACCCCCCAGGGGGGATGGCCACGCCACAATCCCTTCTCCATTCTCCTCTCGCGATCTTGGGCATGCACGCACACGTCTCCTGTGTGAGTTTTAAGCCACCGGGTCTGGGACGCGAACTGCGTTCAACTACGCGGGGGTCCAGTGACATCACCATTACACTAACTGCTGGTCCCTACTTGTAGATTTTTGAGGAATCTCCAAATTGTTCTCCACAGTGGCTGGACCAATTTACATTCCCACCAGCAGTGTAAGAGAGTTCCCCTTTCACCACCACCCCCAACACTTATCATTTTTGTTTTTTTAATCTTAGTCATTCTGACTGCAGTTAGGTGGTATCTCATTGTTGTTTTGATTTGCATTTCCCTTACAATGAGGGATATTGAGGATTTTTTCATATGCCTTTTAGTTATTCCTATGTCATCTTTAGAGAGTGATTCTTTCAACTCATTCTCCCATCTTTTAATAGAATTGATCTTTTTACAGAACAGCTACTTAAGCTCTTTGTGAATTCTGGTTATCAGTCCTTATCTGACACATAGTTTACAAAAATATTTTCCCATTCTGAGGGCCATCGTTGTACACTAATTACCGTGTCTTTTGCCATGCAGAAACTTCTTAGTCTGATGTAATCCCACTTGTCTATTTTGGAGATTATTGATTGTGCTTTGGGGGTCTTATTTAAGAAGTTTTTTTCCTACTCCAATGTCTCCCAGAGTTTCCCCAATGGTTTTAGTTCATTTCATGTATTCTTTGTCCCTGCCCTAGAACCTGCCTTCTTCCCAAGAATGGAGAGTACAATTATAAACCTGTACCTAGGGAGAGGATGTGCTTATTGCTACTGGGGTGTCATTTTCTCTATGCCCTTCCAACAAGCAGAGCTAGAAAATGTGTGTATGTTTACTGGTATATGTACACACATACAGCTGTAATTATTCTTATATATACAACTATATGCATATTGAACTACACACGAGTTTTTACAGAGGTCTCCAACTCTAATTTAGTGCTAAAAAGTTCACTCTACTCTTTTGCCCTTGTTTTTCTATAAGCTCCAATCACACAAAATTTTTATTTTTGTCATTCTAATAGGTGTGTAATGGTATCTCAGTGTTTTAATTTCTACTTCCCTCATGGTGAATAATGCTGAGCATCTCTTTATGTACTTATTTGGTATCCATAAATCTTTGATGAATTGTTCAGATGCTTTTCCACATTTGAGTGAGTTGTTTTCTTATTGTTGAGTTCTATGTATACTTCGGGTATAAGTTCTTAACCAGACATCTGTCCTCCAAATATTTTCTCCCAGTACGTGTCTTTTCTTTTCTTTCTCTTAACAGCATCTTTCACAGGGCAAAAGTTCTAATAAAGTCTAGCATCAATTTGCTCTTTCATTGATGATGCTGTTGGTGTTATATATTAATATTTATTTATCCTAAAGTCAAGGTCATACATATTGCGTCCTATGTTTTTGAATCTAGAATTTATATTTTGCATTTTACATTTTAATTTACATTTATGAAAAGTATATGCTGTAGGTCTTTTCCCACATTGAAATAGATTTTGTGTAAAAAATTTGAAAAGCCTTATTTTTAAAGACTTTGGTCACTCTATCATAAAGAATACTATCTGCATAGCTCTCTCTACATATATCTCAACCTTAAATCATCTTCTTAGATCATCTTCTCTTATATTCATTTATTATAAAAAATAGTTATGGGCCATTTATCATATGACAGTAACTACTGTAAA
>NW_006209397.1:438834-447834 GCF_000334495.1 Tupaia belangeri chinensis
TTGGCATTCAAGTAGATTTGCCATAGTTATTCATCTACCTACTGGTAGAGTTAGAATTTAAATTCAGTCTTTTTTCTTAACGTCCTTATTTTGATAAAAAATTATACTATGATAACACAATAAAACCATAACAATGATTGCCAATATGATAAAAAAATAAAATTTCAAACATAATTGTAACAGATAAACTTTTTTAAAATTTTTATTATCATCACAATCTTCTTTATATTACCTTGGATTACATATAACTTTATAGTGTATTACATTGCTTTTTCAAAAGGGAATGCCATGCATGTCAGTCAATACAGAGACATTAATCTCCCCGCTTCAACATTCAATATGTTTTCTGTGTTTTCCCCAATCATTATTATTATTATTCTAATTATTTTTTAAAACAGCCAATCGCTATTTCTCATTTTGCTTGTAAAAATACTTTGCCCATCGTGAAGTACTTCTCAGACCAATCCAGTTGAGAATACTATACATGTCATCATCAACAGTTAATAAGCCATACAGATAAACTTTTTAAATGACTAAAAATACATTAGTTATTAAATATATCATTTCATATGACATATAATTGACCATATTATTTATCATAAAAAATTTCAACAAGTTTAAAGTACTCAAATCTTATAAAAGACTGTTCTTTACCATAGTAAATTTAAATTAGAATTTAATAAAAGAAGCTATATAAAAGATTCCTCCATGATTGGAAAATAAGCACTGCTCTTTTAAATAATCATGTTCCAAAGAAGCAATCACAATGGGAAAGTGTAAGATAACATAATCTGAAAAATAATGTATATCTGACTTCTGATCTGACTTGTGGGATGAAGCTAAATATATGAGTAGAGAAATTTAAAATCTCAAATACCTACTTTAGAAATATATAAATCTTAAATTCAATTATTTAAGCATCTATCTCAGGAGTTATAAAACAAAATTATTTTATAAAGCAACAAAAAATAGAAAAGGTAAAGAACAGAAATTTATGAAACATTATAGCAAATGAAAAACAATAATGAAATTAGAATACTTACACATTAATAGTCCTGGTGAGGACGACGATCAGGGTAAAAGAGAGAGAGAGCAGAAATTTTTTTAAAAAGTATACCACTACAGATTAGATACACATCTTATAGAAAATAGGTTGTGGATAACTTTACACCAATACATTTAAATATTAAGCTAAAAATGAAAATAATACAAACCATAATCTATTCATAACAATAAAAAAGATCAGATATTTCCAAGTGAACTTCTTTTATCAAAGTCCTTTAAGAAATTTACTAGAGGGACTAGCAGTTGGTGTAATGGCTAAGTCGCTGGACTCCCATGTAGTTGTCCATGATTAGAGTCCCAGACCCAATGACTTAAACTCACACCGGGCACATGTGTGTGCATGCCCAAGATCCCGAGAGGAGAATGGAGGAGAAGGGATTGCAACGTAGCCATCCCCCCATGGGGGGTGATTTCTTACTTGCTTTCTGTCTCTCTGTCTTTCGCTATCTTCCTGGCAAGTGCATGTGCCCTATAGCAAAAACCTCTCAAAAAAAAAAAAAAAGAAAAGAAAAGAAATGTACTAGATATCTAGTAAAATTATAAGTCAATCTTTGAACTTAGACATAAAAATTTGTAAATAAGGAATTTGCTAATGAATAACAATGCCACAAAGGTATCAAGTAATATAACACTCATTTTTATAAAGCAGAAATTATGGGAGATACAAGGAAAAAGAGAAATCCATTCATAATAGCTGATTTAAGTGCATATCTCAGTCAGAGACAAGTCAGGTTGACAATAATAAGAATACTTAAACATAAATAAGTAGGATTTTATAGATATAAGTTGAACAGTTTTCCTCAATAATAAAAAATATGTTGTGTACCAGCAGATTGCGTAATGGCTACATTGCTGGACTCCCATGTAGTTGACAGTGGTTCAAATCCCAGACATGGTGACTTACATACATTGCTGGGCATGTGTGTGTGTGTGCCCAGGATCCCAAGAGGAAAATGGAAGGGAAGGGATTGCGGTGTGGCCATCCCCTTTGGGGGGTGATTTTGCGCTTTCTTTCTCTCTGTCTCTGCCTTTCTGGTGAGCACACATATCCTATAGCAAAAACATCTCCAAATAAATAAATAAATAAAATGAATAAAGAATATGTTTTCTTCTATAGTACACCTAGAATACTTATGAAAACTGACATTATTAGCAAGTGCCGGCAGGTGACTTGGTGCTTAAGGACGCTGGATTCCCACATGGCCAACCGCAGTTTGAGTCTTGAAATTGGCAGGTTGCTTTCTCACTTTCTCTCTCGCTCACTGCTCTGTCCTTCTCTGGCCAAATTTAAAATAAATAAATAAAGTTAAATAAAATAAACCTTTAAAAATAAATAAATAAAATAAAAAAGAAAGGGCCCATAAGTTCATCAAAAAGCAATACAAATAATATATTGTTTAATCAAAATGCCAGAAAATTTGAAGTTTATTTTCTAAAAAAGGGGGCCCCTTTCTCTTCAAAATTTAGAAATGTATATGTTTGTGTAAACATTCAAAATTTAGGAATGTATATGTTTGAGTAAACAATTTTTCAGTCAAACAGGAAATACAGACTAAACTTACCTGTTAAAAGGAATTGTCAGATTATAGTACAAAATTGAGCTATATATGTCAACGAGACATAGAATATTTTAAAGAAAGAAATGGAGAACAGATACTGAACAAATACTAATGGAAAGTTGACGAGTTATATTAATATTGTATTAAATTTATTTGAGATAGAATATTGTATTAGGAAAAATGATGAGAGGAATAATTCACCAGAGAGCATTCAATTTTAATCTTATATGCATCTAATAAAAATATACTAAAAAATATATGAAGCAAACTTGACAATATTACAAAGAGAAATTGACAAATTCACAATATAAATAAATATTTTAATATACTTCTTTCAGAAATTGATAGATCAAGCAGATGAAAAATAAGTATGTATTTAGAATATTTGAAAATGTATGTCATGATTGATCTAATTGACTTATATAAGAATCCTTACACCCACTAATGATCTTACCAATATAAATAATCCTTAATAAACAGTCATGTCCTTTCTTTGTCTCCTTTTTTACTCTTCTCAAGGTGGCAACCATTGACATCTAGCTATTTACTTTGGATAAAGAATACAATTTGAATAGCTCAGACCTTTATTTTAATTCCCTTTTGAGATTCGGCCTACTCCAGAAGATGCTCATTATTTCCTCTTCTGCCCACACAGGGTAAGACTGTAGTCTTCCACAAGGAGTCTCCAAAATGTGCATCAAAAATTTATGTTATAAGAAAACCATGCATGGAGTTCAATTATTTTTACAGCAAATAAGCTTGTAATTTAGTGTCATTTTTCCATTTAATTTTTGAGTTCCCCTTATTATTGCTCACGAGTAAGTCTAATTCTGAGGGTCAATATTAGGAAGCTCATTTACCATATTTATTGGCCATATTCTCCCTATGATCTTTACCAATAATAAGTTATATTGTAATTGCAACCTGATTTTCTATTTGACTTTGTAAGAAAGAATGGATGCTATATTGGACCTTCCAAGAACAGACATTATAGAACCCAAATAGGCATTTGTCATCAGGATCAGAGGTGTCAGTGGAGTGAGTCCAAAGGTTTGAAAGGTGTTTTAGCTTCTTCGTCTTCCCTGGATCTTCAATGGCACCTTTGTTAAGCTCAACAAGGGCTCAAGTAACATGAAGAGAATTGGGGAACCATATATTTTGTGGGTATATCTCAAGGTGAAATCAATAAATGAACTAGTCTACAAACATGGTTATGACAAAATTAATAACAAGTGAATTACTTTGACAGATAACTCTTTTACTACTCCATCTCTTGGGTAATTTGGCATCATTTTCATGGAAGGTCTGATTCATGAAATCTACACTGTTGGAAAATGCTTGAAAGAAGCAAATAACTGGGACCAACAGTTAGTGTAATGGCTATGTCACTGGACTGCCATGTAGTCAACCACAGTTCGAGTCCCAGACCCAGTGGCTTAAACTCACGTCGGGCGTGTGAGCTTGCATGCCCAAGATCCAGAGAGGAGAATGGAGGAGAAGGGATTACAGTGTGGCCATCCCCCCTGGGGGGTGATTTTTCCCTTTCTGTCTCTCTGTCTCTCTCTGTCTTTCTGGCGAATACACACATCCTATAGCAAAAACCTCTCAAAAAAAAAAAAAAAAAGAAAAGAAAAGGAAAGAAAGGAAAGAAAGAAAGAAAAGAAAGAAGTAAATAACTTCATGTGGCCCTTCAAATTATCTTCTCCATCTCCATGAGGTGGAATGAGAAAAAAGAGCATTTTGTAGGAGGTAGAGATGATGGCAACAGAGACAACATGTATGATCAGATCAACAGACTTATTGGAAGGATGAACTAAGGCAACCACCATGATTATTTTTGTAAACTGGTCAGTAAATAAACAGTGGCTATTCTCAGACTTGAAAAAAAAAATTACTTTCAAACAAATATAACTGCTAAAAGTACTGACCTTGAATGAGAACACAAAATCTAGAGCTGCTATTATACAAACTGTATTCTCTAACTATAATGGAAGTGTGTTAGAAAACAATTAAGTTTTTAAAAACATTTTTTATAAACATTTGGCAGTAAGAAAACAAAGATTTTATGTATGTCATAAAAAGGTCACAGGAAAATAAGAAAAATATGTAGAAATAATATCAAATATACTATATATCACTGTGGAAAGTAGCTAAAAGAGCATATAAGAGAAAATTTATAGCTTTAAATCTTTTATACCATAAATAAGAAAAAAACTTGAAAATTAGTGACTTAATTGTCCAATTCAAGAATTTGTAAATAAGGGGAACCAGCAGTTAGGTAATGGCTATGTCGCTGGACTCCCATGTAGTCGACCGCAGTTCGCGTCCCGGATCCAGAGGCTTAAAACTCATGCCGGGCATGTGTGCGTTGCATGCCCAAGATCCCGAGAGGAGAACGGATTGTGGCGTGACCATCCCCTCTCGGGGGTGATTTCTCGCTTTCTGTCTCTCTGTCTCTCTCTGTCTGTCTGGCGAGTGCATGCGCCCTATAGAGAAAATCTCAAAAAAACAAAAGAAAGAAAATAAAGAAGTTGTAAATAAGATAACTGAGTAAAACCAAGAAAATTAGAAGAAAGAAAATAGTTTGAAGAAATAGATTAACAAAATAAACAAAAATATAAAAGGTTAGATTAACAAAGCTAAATTCTATTGTTTTATAAAGGAAAAATAGATGAATTATGTCATTTTTGATAGTGAGAAAAATAGAACTAACAAAAATAATATTAATAAGACAAAAAATATTTAAGTAAACATAAGTATATATTCAAAAAAATGAGAGAATACTTTGACCTTGTCCAAAGGCTTTTAATAAATAGTTACACAAATGTATAATTGATTTACACATTCATAGAACATTAATTTTCTGTCTTTCAGATGAATAGTATTCTAGTGTGTGAGTGTGTATATGAGTGTGTGTATATGCATGTGTGAATGTATCACATTTTCTTTACCCATTCATATACTGAAAAACTCTTAGATTCTTTCCATAACTTGGCTATTGTGATAATCATGCACTGAACATAAGAAGGAAGCAGAAATTTCTTTGAGATACTTATTTTATTTCTTTTGGATATGTATACAGAAGTAAGATTAAGAATGATGCGGTATTTGAAAATTCTAATTTTATTTTATTTATTTTTATTAATTTGTTTGATTTTTGTTTGCTACAGGGCATGTGTGCTTGCCAGAGAGAGGAAATGTGAGATATGACCCAGAGGGACGGCCCTTCTCCTCCATTTTTCTCTCAGGATTTTAGGCATGTATACAATTGTGCCCAGCATGAGTTTCAAGCAGCTGTATCTGGAACTTGAACTACCATGAGAGTCCAGTGCTTTAACCACTAAGCCACTTGGCAGCCTTGTGCAGATTCATTTTTTAAAACTCAGGTTATTAAGCAAGTCCTTACTAAGAAAGTAATATTAGAGTGAAGTATCTGAGGAGATAACATTTTACCCAGAGGGAAAAGAAAGTGCAAAATCCCGGAGAAAATATACGCTTGGTATATTCAAAAGGAGTTGCTCAAACTAATATTTTGTAAGCAAGGTACTGAGTGATGATGAGAAATAGAGTGCCTTCTAGGTCCAATCCAGCACTTAGGGAGTTCTCACTCCTCTAAATGTTCACATCGCTCTCCTAGAGCACATTCACACATTTAAATATTCAAAAACACTTCTATAGATCTATTATATGCAACAAATTATGAATGCTGTTAGAAACATAAAACAAAATGAGACAAACTTTACCCTGAGGAACTCATAAATTAGTGCAGTAGAAACAACGAAAACGGGTTAAGTGCTAGAAGAAGAAAAGTAGGACAAAGTATTACAGAAACAAACAGAAATGAGCAAGAATACTCAGATATCATATCTCTGAATCTCCAAAACTCTATTATCCAGTCTCTCATTCATTACATGTATCTGGTACAACAGTTCTATTGTTAAAGTCTGATCAGTGAGAAACAAGAGGACATCCAGACATAGCCAATTAAAATGGAGTCTTTATTAATAGGCCTGCTGAATGCAGAAGGACTCCTGTCTCTTAAAAACACGGCAACCCCAAGTGAAAAGTGAGGGGTGCTTAAAAAAGCAAAAATCACATTCTTTCCCAATGATTACAAGAACAAAGCAGTGGGCTTGAAGTGGTAGAGGGTAGGGGCTTACAACGCAGAAGCAGTTTACAGAAGATAAATGAGCAGGTTAATCATTCCTAAGGGTATGTTCCACCTCTACCTAAACACAATGGAATTGTAATGACCTTCATGGCTAGGGCAAGGGTTTTGGTGTTTGATTACATCATTAAGGAACATCTTAGGGTAGGGAGTTAGTGGTTATTTAACAAAGACAGTAGGAATGTTAATCATTCTGTCTACTCTAGGCAAAAGGAGAAAGCAAGTTTCCAATATAGAAAGGAGTTCAAAATGGAGGTCTGCTTCACTTAAAAGTGACACTCTTTTTTTTTTTTGAGAGTTTTTTTTTTTTTTTTTTTCTCTAGGGCACGTGTGCTCGCCAGACAGACAGACAGAGACAGAGAGACAGAAAGCGAGAAATCACCCCCAAGAGGGGATGGTCACGCCGCAATCCCTTCTCCATTCTCCTCTCGGGATCTTGGGCACACACGCACACGCGCCCAGCGTGAGTTTTAAGCCACTGGGTCTGGGACGCGAACCGCGGTCGACTACGTGGGAGTCCAGTGACATAGCCATTACGCTAACTGCTGGTTCCCACTTTTAAGTGACACTCTTGATGCACAAACTCAGTAAATAGGTTTTATAATCTGATAGTATTCTAATTATTTGAATTCAAAATCTTCAGGTTAAATTAATTCTGTTTTTTCGAGCATTCTGTAACTGCTACAGATGATCCTGACTTCTATCTGGGTTTCTTAAAAATGTGTTGCCTTTCTATGAATACTGACCAAAGAAACATGAATTGACAAAAACTTCTGTTAGATTAATGGCAACTGAAGGGGTCAACAGATCTTTGGTATGGAAATAATATGCCATGAAATTCAAACTTATTTAAAAATTAAATTATATAGGGATACCAAGCTGCCTATGGCTGCAGGCCCTAAGGACTGGGACTAATGGTTCATTTCCACCCCCCACTAGCCTTTGGACCTCAGGTTTGTGTCTTGGGACTTTAAGATGAACTTGTGCTCCTCCACACCCCATCCAGAGACCATTCAACCCCCATTGCCAGACACCAGGCTGTTTGTAGCTGCAGGCCCTAATGGGCTGGAGCTGTGGCTCATCCCCCTCCCTCCACTCACCATTGGATTCTCAGAATTCTGTTTTGACCACCCCATTATCTTTTATTTTCTCCCGAGGTGAAGCTCAGTAGCTCAGTTGGAGGTTCAACACTCTTTAGAAACAGGGAGGACTTTTGGTCACCCACGACCTGTGACTTTAGTACAGGGTACTGCTGAGAAACAGGGAGGTAGACCAGAAGAGATAGCAACAATTTTCTATTCCTGAATACCTTTGTACACTCAAAGGTTCCTTGAATACTTTAGGAAGGTATATATAGACCACCAGATGACTAGGAATAATTGTAGAGGCACAAGAAACATAAGGAACCAACAAAATGTCTCTCCCCCCCAAGGAAAAATGTCAATCCCACATCACCCACAGACATCACAATAGACATCATGAACATGTCAGATAAGCAATTCAGAATATTTATAGTGAACAAACTAACTGAGATGCAAGAAAAAAGAGAAAATGAGCTCCAGGAAATGAGGAAATCCTTTCATGATTTGAAAGAAGAAATAGACATCTTAAAAAAAGAATCAGAAGGAACTGTTAGAGATGAAGAATGTGATACAGGAAATTAAAACCTCCCTCAAAAGTATTAAAAGTAGATTAGATCATGCAGAAGATCAAATCTCAAATGTAGAAGACAAAAATTCTGATCTAGAAAAAAGTATCAAGAAGATTGAGAGAACAGCTAATAAAATTGAGGATAATATATGAGGAATACTGGACACTATCAAGCGCCCCAACATCTGGATAATTGGTATTCTAGAAGAGGAAGAAAATAATAAGGGCATTGATAATTTATTTCATGAAATCCTGCAAGAAAACTTTCCAAACCTAGAAAGGCATTCAAATATCTAGATCCAAGAAATGCATGGGACCCAAAATATAATCAATCCAAGAAGATCCACTCCAAGGCACATCATATTCAGATTGGCAAAAACAACATACAAAAATGAAATACTAAAATTGACAAAAGGGAAATGTCAAGTTACTTACAAAGGTCACTCCATCAGGCTAACATTGGACCTCTTGTCTGAGACAATGCAGGCAAGGAAAGAATGGGGAAATACAGTCAAAGTGTTGAACGAAAAACAATTTCAATGAAGAATACTTTATCTG
>NW_006209397.1:448231-465916 GCF_000334495.1 Tupaia belangeri chinensis
TGCCTTTCTATGAATACTGACCAAAGAAACATGAATTGACAAAAACTTCTGTTAGATTAATGGCAACTGAAGGGGTCAACAGATCTTTGGTATGGAAATAATATGCCATGAAATTCAAACTTATTTAAAAATTAAATTATATAGGGATACCAAGCTGCCTATGGCTGCAGGCCCTAAGGACTGGACTAATGGTTCATTTCCACCCCCCACTAGCCTTTGGACCTCAGGTTTGTGTCTTGGGACTTTAAGATGAACTTGTGCTCCTCCACACCCCATCCAGAGACCATTCAACCCCCATTGCCAGACACCAGGCTGTTTGTAGCTGCAGGCCCTAATGGGCTGGAGCTGTGGCTCATCCCCCTCCCTCCACTCACCATTGGATTCTCAGAATTCTGTTTTGACCACCCCATTATCTTTTATTTTCTCCCGAGGTGAAGCTCAGTAGCTCAGTTGGAGGTTCAACACTCTTTAGAAACAGGGAGGACTTTTGGTCACCCACGACCTGTGACTTTAGTACAGGGTACTGCTGAGAAACAGGGAGGTAGACCAGAAGAGATAGCAACAATTTTCTATTCCTGAATACCTTTGTACACTCAAAGGTTCCTTGAATACTTTAGGAAGGTATATATAGACCACCAGATGACTAGGAATAATTGTAGAGGCACACGAAACATAAGGAACCAACAAAATGTCTCTCCCCCCCAAGGAAAAATGTCAATCCCACATCACCCACAGACATCACAATAGACATCATGAACATGTCAGATAAGCAATTCAGAATATTTATAGTGAACAAACTAACTGAGATGCAAGAAAAAAGAGAAAATGAGCTCCAGGAAATGAGGAAATCCTTTCATGATTTGAAAGAAGAAATAGACATCTTAAAAAAAGAATCAGAAGGAACTGTTAGAGATGAAGAATGTGATACAGGAAATTAAAACCTCCCTCAAAAGTATTAAAAGTAGATTAGATCATGCAGAAGATCAAATCTCAAATGTAGAAGACAAAAATTCTGATCTAGAAAAAAGTATCAAGAAGATTGAGAGAACAGCTAATAAAATTGAGGATAATATATGAGGAATACTGGACACTATCAAGCGCCCCAACATCTGGATAATTGGTATTCTAGAAGAGGAAGAAAATAATAAGGGCATTGATAATTTATTTCATGAAATCCTGCAAGAAAACTTTCCAAACCTAGAAAGGCATTCAAATATCTAGATCCAAGAAATGCATGGGACCCAAAATATAATCAATCCAAGAAGATCCACTCCAAGGCACATCATATTCAGATTGGCAAAAACAACATACAAAAATGAAATACTAAAATTGACAAAAGGGAAATGTCAAGTTACTTACAAAGGTCACTCCATCAGGCTAACATTGGACCTCTTGTCTGAGACTATGCAGGCAAGGAAAGAATGGGGAAATACAGTCAAAGTGTTGAACGAAAAACAATTTCAATGAAGAATACTTTATCTGGCAAGATTATCTTTCTTTCATATGGAAAAAAAAAGAAAAACATTCTCAGATAAACAACACCTGAAAGAATTCACCAATTCCAGACCAGCTTTTCAAGTGTTTCTGAAGGGAGTACTATATCGGGAAAACTAATAAGTCAGATGGACTGTTATAAGTGACAAACAAAACAAACAACAACAAACCAAGAAAATGGCTCACTTAATGTTAGGAACAGGTCTGGAAATATTGATAATAACATTGAATGTCAATGGATTAAATTCTCCAATTAAGAGATGCAGACTGGCTGAATGGATAAAAACCTAGAAACCCTTTATCTGTTGTCTACAAGAAATGGACCTTATGGATAAAGACATACATAGACTAAAAGTGAAGGGCTGGAAAAAGATATTCCATGCAAATGGAAATCAAAAAGGGGCTGGAGTTGTGATATTGATTTCAGATAAAATAGGCTTCAAGATAAAGTCTGTAAGAAGACACAAAGAAGGGTATGATATAATGGGTAAATTCAGCAAGATGACATAATGCATATTAATATCTATGCACCCAACCCAAGAGTACCTAAACATGTGAAGGCAAGACTGCTGGAGCTAAAAGGAGAGATAAGGAGAAACACTATAATTGTTGGATATCTCAAAATCTCATTACCTCCTTTAAATAGAACTTCTAGAAAAAAAATAATAAATTGAGAGATCCAGGACCTAAATAATACTGTAAATTGAATGGGCTACTTAGATATCTATAGAACTTTCCACCCTAAGACCACAAAATATACATTTTTCTCATCCCAGCATGGAATCTGTTCAAAGATTGACCATATGATAAGACACAAATCAAGCCTTTACAGATTCAAAGGCACAGAAACTATATCCAGCATCTTCTCTAACCACGATGGAATTAAACTCAATATTAATTTTAAGAAACACCCTTAAAAATACACAAACACATGGAAACTGAACAACCTATTTCTGAATGACTTAACTACTGAAAAAAATTAAGTCTGAAATTGAAAAAATTATGGAAACAAATGATAATTATTATATCAGTTTCTATAATATATGGGACATGGCAAATGTAGTCATAACAGAGAAATTCATAGCAATTAGTGCACATAAGAAAAACATAGAAAGTTAGCAAATAGGTAAAATAGCATCATGCCTCAAGGAATTGGAAAAACAACAACAACGACAACAAAAATGCCAGGTGAAAAGAAATAATAAATGTTCAAGCATAAATTAAATAGAAAATAAATGAACCATACATAAAATAAATGAAAGCAAAATCTGGTTCTTTAAAAAGATTAACAATATTGACACATCATTAAGTAGACTGATAAAGAAGAAGAAAGAAAGAAACCAGATAAATCAAGTATGTGATGAAACAGGCAACATTACAACAAACATAATAGAAATACAAAATATCATTAGAGGATACTATAAGTGACTATTTGCCAAAAAACAAGAGAACATGGAGGAGATGGACAATGGCAATTCTACCCAAGTTAATCTACATATTTAACTCAATTCCAATCAAAATATCAGAGATAGTCTTCACAGATCTAGAAAAGACAATCATAGAATTTGTCTGGAACCATAAAAGACCTCATATTGCCAAAGCAATCCTGTGCAAGAAGAGTGGAGTCGGTGACATATCACTCCCTGACTCCAGGATATACTATAAAGCTGTGATAATCAAAACAGCATGGTAGAGGCACAAAAACAGACAAATGGACCAATGGAATAGAATAGAGACTGCATAAATAACCCCCAAAGCTTACAACCAACTGATTTTTGACAAAAGATACCAGTAAATCCACTAGGAAAAGGAAATCCTCTTTAGTAAATGGTGCTGGAAAAACTGGATATCCATCTGCAGAAAGATGAAACCCTTAACTCTCACCATTAACAAAAATGAACTCTAAATGGATTAATGATCTGAACTTAAAACCTTAAACTATAAAACTACTGATGGAAAATACTGGGAAAACTCTGGGAGACATTGAGGTAGGCAAAGACTACTTAAATAAGGCACCCAAAGCACAGGCAATAATCCCTAAAATACACAGGGGGCACTATATCAGACTAAGAATTTCTGCACAGCAAAGGACATAATAACAAACGTAAATCGACAACCCTCAGAATGGGAGAATATTTTTGTAAATTATGCCTCAGGCAAGGGACTGATAACTAGAATATATAGAGAACTCAAGAGACTTCCTCCGAAAAACAAAACAAAACAAAACAAAAACAAACAAACAAACAAAAATATATAACCTAATTAAAAGATGAGAAAATGATCTGAACAAAAATCTTACTAAGGAAAATATATGAACAGCCAAAAAGCATATAAGGAAATGCTCATTATCCTTCATCCCAGGGGAGATGCAGATCAAAACCACAAAGAGAAACCTCCTAACCCCTATCTGAATGGTAAAAATTTAAAATATAAAAAGTTATAAGTGTTGGCAGGAACGTGGTGAAAGGGGAACTCTCCTACTCTGTTGGTGGGAATGTAAATTGTATCAGAAACTGTGGAGAACAGTAAGAAGGTTTACTAAAAGATCTACAAATAGAACTACCATTTGATACAGCAATCTCACTTCTACATATCTACCCAAAGGACAGGAGAATGCTCAGTCGGAAAAGTGCTTGCACATAAATGTTTATTGCAACATTATTCACAATTAGTAAGACATGGAACTGACCCAAATGTACACAAACACTTGAAAAAGTGTGGCACATATACTCTATGGAATACTATTCAGCCATAAAAAAAAAACAAGACCCTAGCATTTGATAGAACATGGTCAGATATGGAGAATCTATTGCTGAGTGAAGCAAGCCAGGATATGAAAGAAAGATATTGCACATATCCACTTAATATATACTGACTATCCACACTTAATGGTAGAGATCAAAATATTGAAGTGCATAAAAGGAGTGAAAATAGTTAGGGATGCTGAAGACAGTGTGGAATGGGGTGGGAGAAGGGAAGAGTATAGAGAAGGATAGCAAGAGAATCAATAGAGAGGCATGACATTAGTGGGATACAGAAGTGGTTTATTACCTGTTGATGATAACATGTATAGTATTCTCAACTGGACTAGTCTGAGAAGTATTTCATGTAAAGTATATTCTTATTCCAAGAAAAGTTATATAGAGAGATTGAATGTTTAAAAAAATAATGAGAATAAAAATAATAATAATAAATGGAGTAGTCTGAGGTATATTTCATGTTGGGTAAATTCTCTTTACAAGATAAATGATGTATATGCTGTTGAATGCATAAAAAATTTTTAAAAAATTACAAAACTTTCTCAAAGCAAAGGAAACTGTATTTATAGTGAAAAGATAGTCCTCAGAATGGGAGGAAATACTTGCAAATTATTCTGATGATTGATATCTAGAATATATATGGAAATCAAGCCATTCACCCATAACAAAATGAATAATCTAGCTAAAAACTGGGCAAATGAATTGAACGGATAGTACAGAGTGGATGATAGAGGGTGGGTGTAATGTACAAGGTGAGGAAACATTTGACATGTGGAAAAATGTAAAAAAAATTAAGCATATTCTTTATGAAATTAGCTAAATTCTGTTGTACATCAGATTATTTTACAAATTAGTTTAATTATATATGTTCATAAAGTATGCATGATAACATTTCTATTCATCCCAATAATTTAAGCTAATTGCTGATTTGTCATGTATTTTTCATTTGTATGCTTGATTATATTTTGACTGAAAAAAAAACAAAGAAAAATGATACATTACTTACAGAGGAAAAAAGAAATAGTATTAGTAAAAATATTTTATTACTGACTGGAGTATTTACTCTTAAGGATATATTATATTAATTAGTGCTAGAGTGTAAGAAAGTCAGAGATTAAAACTGTATCTAGTACACATTATCCAAGAGTACTGGATGTGAACTGATGTTACAAGGACAGGACAATACAAATGTACAGAACATATTTATTTTTATTTAAGATGAATTGTGGATTGATTTGCTTTCTGTATTAATTTGAATGTCCATTGAAATTTTCCATAATCATAGTATTAAATCTATTTTTAATTTTGGGTTTATTATGTTAATAGCATCCTTTTAGAAAATAACTCATTATTTAACATGGAATATGCATGTGCTGTGTCATTATGTAGAGACAATATTCCCTATTAAGAAAATCATCTATAAAGAAGAAAATATAAGAAATATATATAAGATAAGTAAACAAAGCTGAGTTTTTCAAAAGTAGACAAATGTTGAAATCTAAGTAAAAAATTTAATTAATGCATTTATTACATAGTGATTCAGTAAAATGCACACTTAAAGGGCAAGCAGGTGGCATAGTAATTAAGGCACTGGACTCCCACGTGATCAACAATGGTTCAAGTCCTGAACCTGTTGGCTTGAAACTCGTGTTGGGTGCATGTATGTACATGCCCAAAATCCCAAGAGGAGAATAGAAGAGAAGGGATTGAGTGTGGCCATCCACCTGTGGGTGATTTCTCACTTTTTCTTTCTCTGTCTCTGGAGAGTACAAGTGTCCTATAGCAGAAATCTCTCAAAGAAAGTAAAATGCACACTTGTAAGCAGTCGACTTAATACCTCACTTTTTTTCCTTTGTTGCAAACAATGGTAGAATTTGTTCATGGATATCAAACAAAAACTATTGAAAAGCTAATCCTACAATACTTTCAGGGAATAAAAAAATGCTTTATTCTTTTATTTGTTTGAACTTAAAATAAATTATATAACACATGAGACAACCAGAGTAATGGCAGTTAAGTTCACAAGAATAACTAATCTAATGAGTTCCTCCATTTACCAAGTTCCTCCATTTAGACATCTACTGTAGATTATGACCTCCCCCCGCACAAGTTCACTTGAAGTTCTAACTCCCAACTTAATAGTACTAAGAGATTGGACCTTTGGTAGGTGAATATATAATGAGGGCAGAGGCCTCATGAAGGGGATTAGTGCTCCCACAAAACGGACTCCAGCACCAGAGAGCTCCCTCCTCTCTCAACTCTTGAACCATGCAAGGACACAGTGAGAACATGGCTGTCCATAAACCACAAGGCAGGCCTTGATCAGATGTTGAATGAATCTGTTGGTGATTTAATCTTGGGTTCCCCAGACTCCAGAAATGTGGAAAATAAATTTTTGTTCTCCATAAGTCTCCCAATCTATAGAATTCTGTTACAGTGGCCCAAATAGAATAACATATCGTATTGTTAAAAGCCTCCTTAAATAGTTAACAGAAAAAAAAATGGAAAATTAAGCATACTGATGTCATTGTCTTAAAAACAAATTTTGTATAAATTCTTTAAGATTTATATTGAAGATTTCTATACGATGCCATTTTATAAGACTTATTTTTTGCCTACTCTGATAATGCTTTTAACTATGTTAGCTATTATATTTACTGAATTCTTTATGAAAATTTTCAGTATAAATTTCTATTTTTTTTTTTTCTGAAAAATTGACTGAGGAAGTCCAGCAGGTGGCAAGGTGTTTAAGGTGCTGGACTCCCACATGGCCAACTGTGGTTTGAGTCCCAGATCTAGTGGCTTAAAACCACACTAGACAAGTGTGCATGCCCAAATTTTCTGGAGAAGGATGGAGAAAAATGGATTGCAGCATGATCATTGCCCCTCTTGGGAGAAGTGATTTCTCAGTTTCCTTCTCACTGTCTCTCTGTCTCTTTTCAGTGAGAACATACATCCTAAGGCAAAAAACTTAAAAAGAAAGAAAATTTGTCAAAGGAAAGGTGTGCTTGTGGAGAGAGATGTTAAGATGAAGGGAGAAAACACCCCCAAATAAGGCATCATGCTGCTGCAACCCTCTCCTCTCCATTTCTTCATCTGTTTAGACTTTGGGCAAGCATGTACACACACCTGGTAGTTTGTTTACTTGTTTTTGTTTTTTTTTTATAGATTTTTGCTAGAGGGCGTGTGCACTCACCAAAAAGACAGAGAAACAGAAAGCGAGAAATCACCCCCCAGGGGGGATGGACATGCTGCAATTCCTTCTCCTCCATTCTCCTCTCAGGATCTTGAGCACACATGCACATGCACCCAGCATGAGTTTAAGCCACTGGGTCCAGGACTTGAACTGCCGTCAACTACATGGGAATCCAGTAACATAGCCATTACACCAACTGCTGGTCCCCCTGGTGTGTTTTTTTCAAGCCTCCAGAGCTCAGATTGGAACCAGGATTTGAACTGTGGTTGGCCATATGAGATCCACCTTCTTTATCCACTAGGCTATAGGGCCATTCCCTATCCATAATATGAAGACTAGTTGTACATTTTCCTGAGTGATTGGCTTGTTTAATATTACAGACAATATCAAATATAATTTGGTTTATCTGGCAAGTATACGGGATCTAGTGGCTACTTGTCAGATTTCTAGCACTACTCTTAGTATATAGGGCTGAGAAATATGTTCTAATTATTCCAGAGTTTGACAAAAGTTTTGTCATATTTTTAGGACTAAGTTATTGTTTTCAGAGAATCTCTTTTAGATTACAATATAAATGCTATTTTTAATCAGATAAATTATGTGAAGACAGTAACCAGAGGACTCAGAACAATGGGTAGACTCAGATTAGGGACAACAGAGGCGATAGTGAGAGGTGTTAGCAGAGAATAGAAGGCAAAAAATAAAAATGTTGACAGAGGTCAATGTTTAGAGATTACAGGATAAATCATGTGAGAACAATTTCTCTTAGAGGCGATCTTTATTGTACTGTTAGATTTGCTCTTTAATAGCCAGAAGAAAATTCCAGTTAACATATTTCACTAGTGGCAGGCTTGATTAGCTCACAGTGGCCTATGAGTTCTCCCTGGATTTTTAAAAAAAGTGCTTTGTGGTCTTAGGAGAAAAATGTGAGAGACTTCTGTGAATGACAGATTTTCACTGACAATGAGACATGATTAATGAGTTAGTAAAGTTATAATTCAGTCCTTGATCATTATTTGCAAACACCTTGGGTTGGTCCAGGAGATTTAAGTGTATGCTGCATTGATATTCACACAGAGTGCTCATAGTTTCTTTCTCTTCTATGTTAGTGCCCATAACTTCTTTCTCTTTTACATTATTTTCTAGTAGAAGTATTATTCTTCAATTCATCTAGCATAACTTAAAGTGGTGTATTAGAAGCATGTAACTAATTGCACTTGATTACAGAGTTAATCTTGGGCAATTATTTCTCTAGTTACCAATGAGATTTCACACTTGAAGTTGTTAAAGACTTCTTTTGTTAAAGTTCCTGCAAAGTGGTACAGTTCTAGCTGCTGTAAAGATTTTCAGGAAGTGGGAGAAAGATCTAATAAGGTTGTTTTTTCATGGAAAACACTTTGGTTGGAATGATCCAAAGTTCATCAGTTTTGCTGCCTGTATTCAGTACCTTTGAGTAGTTGAAGATCAATGACTCTATAAAATGCACTTTGTCTTGTGTGCACTTAAAGACATCTCATAGCAAAGTGTTTTGAGAACTTTGTCATAATCATGTCCAGATTTTATGATTTATAAAAAGGGAAACATTTGGACAAACATTTTTTTCCTTTTTTATAAAGAATGTATTTATTATAAAGGTATTTAGAAGTGGAAACAAAAAGTGCATATACAAAAAATGATCCTGCACATTGCAACAAAAATAAGATCTATTCTGCTAACTTTATAAAAGTAGAACTGGAATTACTTCTAAGTGATCCCTGCCATTTGAGTCAAAAATGCAAATTTCAATTTCATATTTATATAAGAAAACTTGACTGATACATCATGTCCACCTACCACATACCTTTTAAATTTCTTTTATTTAACCTATGAGTTGTTTTTCTTTTTTCTAAACTTATAATGAAAGAGTAATAATAGTAAAAATAAAGTATTCCTCTGGTATTTTACAATGACAGTCCTCTGATACCTCTAGAAGAGTTTGAGGACTTCCAGGGCTTTTTTCACATGGGCTTATGCATGGGAGTTTCTTACATTCTCCTCCCTTAGTCTCAGCATCAGTAGGACACGGGTTCTTCAATTCCCACTTTCTGTAGTGACATGCTTTCCTACTTATCTGCGGCTGAGAAATGATGCACTATGTGAATGATTGAAAATGAAAGGCAGCAAAATATAGTGGTTAAGAATATAGATTCTAGAAAGTGACTACTTGAATGTAATTACCAATTCTAATACTATAGCTATGTAACCTTAGAAAAATTACTTAACTTCTCTGTGCCACCATAGCTTTATTAAGAAAATGTGGGTGATGACAATCACATCTGCCATGAATGACTGTAATGCATACTAAAGGATTTAATGTACACAAAATATTTAATGCATAGGACATAGAAAGCACCATACCAATTTATTTGTATTATTATTATGTTATTGCATATTCTTCCTTTTAAGGCAGTGTTGTGAGTTCAGTGTAACTGAGCTCTCTGTGACATCTAAAAATAAATTGTTTCATGGATACCATCAAATGAAAAACTGTAAAGCATAATGTCTCAGTACCAAAGACCATTCAACCAGGTTGTGCATTACTCAGAATTTTGATATCTCTTTTTGTTTTGGAGATATTTGTCATTGTTTGACATGGAGATAAAATGGATTTCTACTCAAGATAAGTTAAGTATTCAGAGTATGTGTAAATTCATAAAATCTCAGGTTATGTGTAAGCTTGAAAACAAACAAAATCCTCAGGTATCATAACATAATCAGAAATTTATCCCCCTGATAAATAGAGGGAGGTGAACCTATATGACCCTCTGAGGTAAGTGACATTTTGCCTAGGACAATTATTTATTTTAAGGTTAAAGAACTTCCTTGGCTTTATTTATAATTCTTGAATTCGGAACCATTTTATCCCATAAAATAGAATAAATGTTCCAATGAGCTAAGTAGAGGAGTATGCTTTTTCAAACAGAGAGATACTAAAGATATTAGAAGTAAAAGAACAAAAGGAAGTTGGTCATTTCAAAGTTAACTTTCCTTGTAAGTCAGTGGCTGGGTGACAGAACAGTAGGTAAAATGACTAGTTAACATCCCTGAACTTCATTCAGGTTACTTCTTTTGTGTAAGAATTAAACAGAAGTAACTTTATTATCATGCCAATTGAAACTGGCCTCTTTGTGAAGGAGGCTGTTAATCTCTCTGATTTCTTAAAAGATCAGATATTATAACAGTAAAGCTTGCTGACATGGAATTTTAGCATGAATGACTTCATTTTTATTTTTAGTCTATTTGTTGGTGCCTAATACTAAGTCATTAGTACAAAACAATGACTTCCAAAAATTGTTTAACAATTTTCTCCTTTTGGTCAGGATCTCACTTAGGTGAAAGAGTAAACAAAACTTATGGCATTAGCACTACTCTGTTATAATAATTTTGGACTTTCAGTCACAACGTGTCATTTATAGATTATGATGTCCTCATTATCGCACATTTTCTAAAAATATTTTTCGTATTGTTCCAGCAGGAGGGAGCTCATTTAATTTTCAATATATGGCTGCATACAAGCATTTAAAACTTTTGAGAAAATACCAAACACCAGAGAAACTACTACCAATACTATTAGAAGGGTAGTACAAAGAGTTTGGAGTGTGCTCCTAAGCCAGGGGGCCCATGAAACAAACAAACCAAAATAAAATAGGTCAAGGCAAGACATTTTTCTCATTTTAACCAAGTAGCTTGTTCATTAATTTTTGTAAGTAAATTGGTATTATATTCAATGTATGTAGCACTATGTAATAATATGTTTAGCACGTGCACAGATCTGTCTCTATTTAACTAGAAGGTAGTTATATCAAATAGCATTCAAGGACTGGTATTAATTAAAGCACAGAATGAGAATTTATAAGTTACCTCCAGAAGCTACTAATTGTAAAATTATCTTGCCAAATGAAAGAGTTAAGCATAGGAAAGGAAAAATTATTATAATAGGGAATTTTGTTCTGATATCTTAGAAAAAGCTATCTACAGCATGAAGACAACTTTTCCCCCAGATTTGCAGTTTGAACACATATAGTTATGGGATTGGGCCTTTTTGTTGAATTTTTTATGTGAGCCCACACATCAGGCATGAGAATTTCCGCCCTGAAATTTATATCATGTTATCTAGCTGGAGTATATAGGGGACCAGGAACTGGTAGTACTAAATAGTTTTTGTCATTAGTTGGTGAGCTATAGCCACATATTGGAGGAATCTAAAATTTAGGATCTAGTTCAGCCTAGAGGTAAGTCATAAAAACTCAAAAACAAAGATCAGGGCTATAAACTAATAACAGATGTACTATTGCTTTCCTTTGGAAACATAACTTTTCTCTTCATAGTCGCCTTTATTTCTAACAGAGATAATCATGGTAAGACCAATTTGCAAAGTATGTTTAGTTTCCAACTTGGTCTGATTATTTATATAAATGCAGCAAGAATAACCAAAACCCCTTTTTAAAATTGTTTTGCTAAAACTTTTGAAAAACTCTCAATATGGACTGGTTTTGTGCATATTGGTTAAGGAATCTGGATCTCACATGGCCAAGTGCAGCTCAGATCCTGGCTCAGATGACTTGAAAAACAAGCTGGGTACATCTATATGGGTGCCCAAAACTCTAACAGGATAAGGAAATGGAAGAGGAGGGAATGTGACATAGCCACACTTCAATGGGGAGTGTCCCCCCGCCCCCGCCTTGTCTCTCCTTGTTGAGCAAACACACACTCCAGCAATTAAAGCAATAAAACAAACAAATAAACAAAAAATCCCTCATCATTAGGAAGTCAAGCCAAGGAAGACATCAAATTTTGCCTGCAATATTTGATATCTAGAAACTCTAGGGCCTTCCAAGGATTAAAATATTTATTCACTTACTATGTAATCGAGCCATAAGAGAACCAAAGTGACACTGTATTGTGCTTAGTCTTGGAGTCCCTCTTAAATTAAACCTTAGGAATATTAGTCTCTGACTTGTAGCTTTCATTTAACAATGAATCTTACAGGACCTGTTAACTTACCTCACTATAGCTGGAACCTAATGCTTAATTTATGAAGTTTAACAATAACATTGCCGAGTCTTTATGATATTGAGAAAAGGGATAGGGAAGGGAAAGAGTGTATCAGACCACACCTATATGACCAGCTAAGATTTTATCCGCTTAAACATGACAAAGTCAAACCTACCTTATAAACTAATATCTAAGTATTGTCTTGACTGACTCCATTTGTTTATGCTGCCTTGTTAATCATTACTTATCTTTAAGCCCTTTTCTGAAAATTATTCCTCCATTCCCTGCATCCCCACAATGGAAACTGCCTCTCAAGCAATGACAGCCACCTTCTGTTGGCTATCTTATTGAAGACAATGACCAGGGCTTTTTATTTTATTTTTTAAATATATCTTACATTGACTTCTCCCCCTATATAAGTTTTACATCCCATCCAGTATGGTAGAGACAGTCATGGACTCTGGTCTGCTCAGTGTTGGCCACATTGAATAAATTCCTTTCCTTATTGACCAACGTTTATTTCTTTGCCAAAGCGGTTAGTGATACAGACTTGATTTCTGATCCTCAGAATGAGCATTCCTTATTGTTCCAGCACCAGTTGTGGAGCCAGGAAACTTTGAAGTCAGTCATTCTATACATATTCTCAAATATTATAGCATATTTAAAGCCAGTGTTTCCATTTTTATCCTGTTTTTAAGAGAACAGATTCTTACTGACTTTATGCCAATAAAAAGGTAATAAAAATAAAAATATGATCATGAAAATAAAATACACAAAAATAATTTCCAAATTCTGGAGGGATCAGGTAAGGATAAAAGCAAATGTTTCATCTCTATTAACAGAATCATCAGTTTCAAATAAAATAAAAACCACCCATAATTCTTCTTTATCATTTTATTTAGTCTCATGTAATTAATTCTTGTTCTGTTTTGTCCTGTTTAGCAGCTTAAAAAACTCATCAATTTTTTCATTAAGGTTTTTGAAAATTCTTAGCCAGCCCAAAGTTATTAGAAACCTTCACTTGTCATAGTACTTTTCATCCTTTCTATGAACTTCCTTGAAGATACATTTTAGGATTATAGTTGCTTGCAAAAAGCTTTGAAAAAGGCATCAGAATAAAACAATTAGCTGTGAACAACAAGACTTAAATTAGCTATTATTAAAGATAACCATAATTATGACTAATAATATTATACCAAGACATTAGATTTATAGGAATCTCACAATTTTTGGAGCATGTATTAACATAGCCATACAAATATAACTCAAAAGAGGGAAAATATTATCTTTTATTTGACAATACTTCCTATATACTTTTAAACAAATCCAATAAGTCTGATTGGTTTATTAGCTCTCTTTTGTATACTTCAGAGACCTTCTGGAACATCACGAAGTTAGTTTGAGGTAAAAAAAAAATTTAATATGGAATTTCATTTTGGAAAGGCTGTATCAGATACATAAAAAATTTGAAAACATTTGATCAAAATATAATAAAAATTATAGGTGATCAAATTTTGTTTACAAGAGAAAAACAAATCAAAACCTTTTTTTGTACTGTTTGAAATAGTTCACAAGAGTGTGTATTTGTTGAGATACCTGTCATCAAAAGAGCACTTTGCCTAAAAGAATAGATTTGACTGGTGTGCAAAATGTTTACAATCTTTTGAAAGAATTGTATTATTGCAACTGAAATTTTATTTTGTCAATATTTCTTAAATGAACTGAATACAGCTTTTCTTTTTTTTGAAAACAAAAAAATTGATCAAAATAGGATCACAGGTCAAATAATCAATCATTGAACGTGAATAATCATTAAAAGACAAACACAAAAGTTTACATAGTTGTAGCAAAAACTTTTCTTTTTTAATCTTGAGAAAACTCACTTTTCTCTCAAAATAAACTTGTAAAAAGCAGTAGAAAATATAAAAACTTATCTTGATACAACAAAGGATCTGTATTTCCTAGGACAGTTACCTAAATGACAAGAAGAAAAAATAAAAATTTCCTACTAAAAGTAGATAAATGATCCATTGAAATCTTGATTTCCAACACAGGGGACCAAACCCTAGCCTTTCACCAGTGTACTTTTAATATTAACATTCAATGCATGCTTTTTTTTCTAATTATAGGAAACTTGACCACACCTGAAATTTCTTTCATGCAATTCTATAACAAACCTTTTAAATCTTCTCAAATCTTTATGAAATGCAGACATTCTGATTACTTTCTTAAACCTTAATATTTATTATGTATGTATCTTCTCTTTCCATATTAAGACAACCAATCATTCTACCTTGGAAGAAAAGTTTATGTCCCTCTTCTTCTTTCCTTTTGAATATATATATTCTCTTTTCTCATAAACCTTCATTACCAAACATACATCTTTATACTTATAATTTTCTTTGCATCTCTCTTTTTTCTACTGAATGTTTTTTCTTTTGCATTGTTTATGTTTATTTTCCTAAAATTACTTAAATAACCTTATTTTTTTGAAACAAACCTAAATAGCATCTGAATTAGACAGAATCATTTTATTCAATAAAATAACACATTTTATTTTTAGGGACACATTTTTGCTATAGGGTACATGTGCTCGCTAGAGAAACAGAAAAAGTCAGTGAGGTAGAAAGCGAGTAAATACCCCATAGGGAGGATGGCCATCCCACAGTCCTTTCTCCTTCATTCTTCTCTAGGGATCTTGGGCACACAGGCATATGTGCCTGGCATAAGTTTTAAGCCACCAGATCTGGGTTTATTACACGGGAGTCTAGTGATGTAACCATTACACCATCTGCCTGTCCCAGAATAACACTTTTTATACCTTTTTAAAAGCTCTAGAAATATGTGCTTTCTCATAACAAAAAAAAAATGTTTATTAACAGGCCCAAAGATATTGAGTTTCTCTATCTATACCATATTTTTTAATAAATGAAAAAATATATATGGTAAGGTATGTTAAAATATGTAAAAAAAACATATTTTTCTATGTTTTTCTATGCAAAAATGAGTCATGACTTCCCTGATGACCCAATACTTTGAATTTAAGCGTAAAGATGAACTTTTTAGTGTTTTAACTTTCATAGAAATGATCTAGGCATTTACCAACTATCTATTACGTAATTTAACATAACATGACCTTAAAATATCAAGCTACTGAAAATGTCACTTTGAAGCTATGACATTTATTTCTAAACTTTTTTCTTATATAAACTCACCTAATTTACTTACTTAACAATTATTTAAGATTTTGTGGAAAACAAAGCTAGTTATCATCTTAGGATATTTTTGACAATCAAGCATGTATTCAGAATATCACAGAAACAACAAAACTGAAAGGTTAAACATGGTTTTATGTCTTAAATATATAGCAAAGACCACTGCAAATGTGTCTTATCAGCAATTTCAATGGCAGGTGAGGGTGGATGGATGAGGAGTGGACACTGATTATTATAAAAACATTTCTGCTTTATTCTCCCAATAATTTTTAAACTTGATTTATTTACCAAAGCTTATCTCAAATCACATGAACTACAAGGACTGTATCTAAATTTGTATTTGTAATCCTTAAAATTGCTTCAAATTTTTATAGTTTCAGACACCACCTCACAGTCTGGATCTTACCTTTGCCCACAGACATATTTGAACTCTGTCAGACTGGGGAGGAACAAGTATTTATGTTTTCTATTGCAAAACAGTATGTTAAGGAAAAAGGATTTTTACATACATGTAGAGATAACAATTGAACTTGCAGTCTCTCTGTGTGCTGGGTTCTTAAAAGTGTTTTTTCAGGGACCACCATAGAGCATAGCGGTTATGTCACTGGACTCCCATATGGCTGACCACAGTTTGAGCCCCAGACCCAGTGGCTTAAAACACCTGCCAAGATCACTGATAATGGAGAAAAGATTATGGTATGGCCATCCCCCTCGAGGGGTGATTTCTCACTTTCTCTTTCTCTCTCTCTCTCTCTCTCTCTCTCTCCCTGGCAAGCACTACTCACACCCTAAGGCAAAAACTTCAACAACAACAAAAAAAGTAGCTGTCTATATAAATCCAGATCTGGAAAAGCTTGTTATATGTCTAACCCTAAATATGGGTTAGAAAGACTATTTCCTGGCCCCAAAAGAATGGGATAAAAATGATCTTGACTTGGAATATAAACCTAACAATATAACCTATAAGAATAAATAGCCCTATATTTTTTGACCATGTTCAACTAAGGGCTGAAATTATCCACTGATGTGGAAGCCTTGAGCCAAGAAACTGTACACATGTGACCAGCAGATGGTATAATGGTTACATCACTAGACTCCCACATGGCCAACCACAGTTCAAATTTTTGACCCAGAGGCTTGAAACTCATGCTGGGTACATGTAAAAGTGTGCCCAAGATCCTAAGAAGAGAATAGAGGAGAAGGGACTAGGGCATGGTCATACACCCTAGGGGTGAGTTCTTGTTTTCTGTATCTCTTTCTCACTCTGTCTAACCAGGGAATGAACAAAATCTATAGCAAAAAAAAAAAAAAAAACAACAACAGCAAAAAACTGTATGCATTACTCCTGTGAGGATGAGCTTATAAACAAAAATTGAAAAGTACTCTCCCTCCCACAAATAAATTCACACCACAGTAGTAAGTTAGCTCATGTAAGAAATAAAACTGGGAACCAGCAGTTAGCGTAATGGCTATTTATGTCACTAAATTTCCATGGAGTCAACCATAGTTCAAGTCGCAGGCCCGGCAACTTAAAACTCATGCTGGGTGTGTATGCATGCGTGCCCCAAATCCTGAGAGGAGAATGGAGGAGTGGAAGGGATTGTGGCATGGTCATCCTCCTAGGGAGTGATTTTTCACTTTCTGTCTCTCTCTGTCTTCCTGGTGAGCACATGCCCCCTATAGTAAAAACCTCTCCAAAAAAAAAAAAAAAAAAGAAATAGAACTCATCCTGGATAAAATAAAAATAATAATCCAAATGTGTGCTATTTCATGTTCCCACAATAATGTGAACGACCAAAAAATATCCTGCAGTTTAAAGATCTCTGTATAATCTGCCTTCAAGTATAAAAGATTTTCTGTTTGTTTCATTTTTTTTTCTTCAGGCCTCTGAGACTAGTTCAAACTAAAATCCTCAAGAATGCTCTGAGCTCCGCGCCGGGAACGGCCTGGCCGGGCCCCCCCCACCTCTGGGGGGGGCACCCGGCTG
>NW_006209397.1:466438-466698 GCF_000334495.1 Tupaia belangeri chinensis
TCATGGCCTCTCTCCCTTTACTTGTATGTATCACTTTTTCAATAACTCTTCTGGAAGACAACTGTATATAGCAGAGATATTGTAATGGGAGAGTGAGACAGGGCAGAGGGACAAACATAGGGAAAAAAAATACAAAAAAAGAGGAAGAGGAAAAAAACATATATATATATATATATATATATACATAAGCATGAAAGTAGAAATGGAATATTATTGATGATAACATGCTTGATTAAGTCACTATGCAGACTATTCTAGAT
>NW_006209397.1:467105-467639 GCF_000334495.1 Tupaia belangeri chinensis
ATTCTCAACTGGACTGGTCTGGGAAGTATTTCATGATGGGTGAAGTCTTTTAACAAGCAAAATGAGAAACAGTGATTGTCTGTTTTAAAAAATTATAATAATAATAATTATTGGGAAATGCATGGAAAAGACATTGAATGATAAAGTGGGGAGATCGATGCCTCTGTATTGACTGACATGCATGACATTCCCTTTTGAAAAAGCAATGGAAGTCAATGTAAAGTTATATGTAATCCAATGTAATATAAAGAAGATTATGATGATAATAAAAAAAAATGGAAAAAATAAAAGAATGCTCTGGATTTGTGCTTGAAAGAATCTTTTGGGTTTAACTGTTGATTCTATTAAAACTTAATTTCTTTTTTTAAAAATTATTATTATTATTATTATTTTGGATAGGTTTTTGCTATAGTGCGCGTGCGCTTGCCAGACAGACAGAGAGAGCAGGGAGACAGAAAGCGAGAAATCACCCCCCAGGGGGGATGGTCACGCTGCAATCCCTTCTCCTCCATTCTCCTCTTAGGATCTTGGGCA
>NW_006209397.1:467689-481631 GCF_000334495.1 Tupaia belangeri chinensis
CGTGAACCGCAGTGGACTACATGGGAGTCCAGCAACATAGCCATTATGCTAACTGCTGGTCCCAAAGAGACAAAACCTGATTTCTACATCTACTTTTCTTGGTTTCACACCCTTAGGGAATGTAATATAAGCTATGATTTTCTTTCCTAGAAAAACATCCTAAATATATAACAACAAATTTTACATAGATCAAGATATTCACAGATTTCCAAACCTCAAGTTATTGGCAACATCCATTACAGTAGCCCTATACATCCATGGAATCCATAGAAACACTATTATAGAGGATGACTTCTTTGTTTAGGAATAATTGTCCAAATCTTCAAGATTTGATATAGAGCAAGAATTTAAGGTTACATGAAAGAGGCTCATATCTCAGCCCTTGATTATTTCCCCTCTGTTGGACTTTTATCTGGTACAGCCATAATTTATCCTGTGGAGATAATAGGCACTCCTCACTTAATAAATCAGTTTAATTCCTATGACTAAGTTGTTCAGCAACTTGATCGATAAGCAAGGAATCTTAAGGTGGATATCTTCTGACATGTCATGGCACCATAGGTATTTGTTTTTCAAGAGATATCACATGACATACACTAGAATGTAATTCTACCCATACAGAAAACATACATTAGATCAATACCAGAGGATAAGACACACCACAACACAATAATACAAATCTAGCATAATATTTTTTATTTATTCTGAGTACTACTGTGAGTACACCATAATGTATAAATTTGCAACTTAAATATTTAATCTTTCATGATTGCAAATACTTTGTATAATGAATACTAACTTACTAAGGGAACAAGACAAAGACTGAGAAAGGGGATACTCCACACTGAAGAACTGATCTGAATCCAAGCTGTCATTAAACAGGTAGATTGTTAAGTGAGGTGTGGTTGTATATAACCATATAAAAAGTCAGGCAATATGAGCAAACTCATACTTTTTCATAGGTCATAAAATTTCACAACACAACCTTTCAGAAGTAGAGGGTAAGAGATTCAAACTAAATCTTTTAAAGTGTGATACCATTGATAAATATGGTTTTATCAAAAAGATTTTTTAAAAAGTTAAAAGCAGAATATATACTCACATGTTGCTTTGTAGTGGGAATATATTCTGATAAACATGTAATTAGGCAATTTCATCATTGTGTGTCTGTTAATGAAACTCAATCCAAGGTTGAAAACTGAGAACCCAGAGTCACTGGTTTAAATCCTGGAGTTTACAGTCAGATGAGCCTCCAGTTCTGATGTCCAAGGCAAAAAAAATCAAGCTATCTTGCTCTGTCAGAAATAAGAGATATATTTGTCTTCTCTATTAACTCTCACTCGGCTCCTTGCTGATTGGATCATACCCACCATACTGAGGGTATATCTTCCACATTTAGTCTACTTGGACTTGCATAGTAATCTCTTCTGGAAATGCTCCCACAGACGCACTTAAAGTAATACCTTTTCAAGGTATTTCTTAGTCCCGTCAAGTTGACATCCAAAACTAGCCATCATACTTGTTTAAGCTTCCTGACGCTAAGTGTAATGGATTATTTTCTAGCATGGTTTAATCTAGGAATATATCTTAAGACATAATCAGGGATCAGAAAACTCTTTGTACAATATTGGTAGATAGTGAACACTTTAAGCTTGAGAGCCATATGGTCTCGGTCCCATATTATTTTTGCTCTTTTTGTTTGTAACTTTATTGTTTTGTTCTTATTTTATAGCCACTGAAAGCTGTAAAATATTTTCTTACCTCCCAAGTCGTTAAGAATAAAAACAAAAAAAAAAGTTCATGAGCCAGTACAGAACATTTGATGGACCAAACATTCCTCAAAGAAACTTGTATAAATAGCTTCTTTCAACTGAGTTATTAAAAATAGACAACACTAAATTTAATGTTATGCTTAGTTGTAAGTACCTGATTTGTTACTCTTTATATTTAACACTTAATTATGAAAACTGTTTCATTTTATAATATGCTGAGTTAGGACAGAATTGGCATTGTCTTGAAAAAATTAAAAAGACTGATCATATTATTTGGGTCCTTTGGGAAGTCATTGCCAAGAAGAGATTAGATATGTAACAGATATATTAAAAGTAGTGCATATATGGAGAATAAAATGAAATACCAGAAAACACCTTCATGGAGTGACATTGGCCTGACATCTGTGGAAAAAAAAATAAGAGAGAGAGAGATTATTTGTGTATGAAAAGTCTTGGCTTGCAATGCAGTTTTTTGTTGTTGTTTTGTTTTTTGCCTTAGGGTGCATGCTCTGGTGAGAGAGTGAGAGAGAGACAGACAGAGACAGAGACAGTGAGAAGGAAAATCAAAAATCATTCCTTGGAGAGATGGTCATGCCTAAAGTCCTTCTCCATTCTCCTCCCAGGATCTTGGTCATTCACACACACGCACACACACACACACACACACACACACCCCTTGTGAGTTTCAAGCTATCTGGTCTGGGACTTGAACAGTGGTCATCCATGTGGGAGTCCAGTTATGTAACTTCTGACCCCTTGTAATGCAGTTTTAAGAAAGTTTTGGTCAGGGCGTAGTATAGCCTTCGCAGTACTATTTAAATCTCTTTGTGAGTGTTACCAAGTGGACCTTGTCAGATCTGATTAGTGATCTATATGTTCATTTAGTTCTCCAAGTTGTTAGTATGCTAGTTAGGATCAAATTCTTCATTATAAGTCTAGAATTTCATAAATAGCTTTTAACTAGGTCATTTGAGTTCTAGAGACAAAAACCTGGAGTTTTTACTATCCCATTGTGCCATGCACTTCTATGGCAGTGTACACATTCAGTGCCATGCAATAAGAGGACAGAAAAAAAAAATGAGGTTTCATCTCTTTGTCTTGAGTCTACACTCTCTGCATAGAAAGGACTCTTCTACAGAACTTTGACCCCTTTAAGTTTCTATTGCGTCCCTATCACTACTGTCAAAGAATTTCTTGGGAACTGGAGTGCAAGACAATTAAGAGAATTAAGAGAAAGAGATCTCTGAATTTTCTTTGTTAGGAATTTCTTTTCCTTTTCTTTAAGGCAGAAGTAGAGGTTTCTAAATCCTGGTTATCATATTACGTGAAGGTTGAATGATGCAGAGAAAAAATAATAAAATGACCATCAATCTGGTGGTGCTTTGAAATGAGATCCTTTTTCCCCAATGCACTTGCTACTACACATACTCAAACATACAAAAAGGGTAATACATGTAACCATTTCCTTAATATACTTTATTTAAATTTGGTAGTTAATATAGAGAAGTGCTAAAAAAATACAAAACATGTCTGAAATAAAGACCTAAATATATAGAAATATACACCATGTTTATGGATTTAAGTACTGAATGATGTTAAGGTGATAATATTTCCCAAATGCAACTACAGATTCAACACATTCCTTACCAAAATCGACCTGGAGTTTTGTTAAAATTAAAATCTATACATAAAACTCATATGGAAATACAGAGATAAAAAATAAAAACTAAAGTAATATTGAATTAGAAGAGTACAGTTGAAGAACTAATACTTTATCATTTTTAAGCTTGTTATAAAAAATGAATGAGGGACTAGCAGATGGTGTAATGATTACATCACTGGACTCCCATGTAGTCGACCATGATTCAAGCCCCAGATTCAGTGGCTTAAAACTCATGCGGGACTGGCTATGTTGCTGGACTCTCCATGTAGTTGACCATGGTTCAAGTCCCAGATCCAGTGGCTTAAACTCATTCCTGCGTGTGTGCATGCATGCCCAAGATCCCGAGAGGATACTGAAGGAGAAGGGATTATGGGGTGACCATCCTCCTTGTGGGGTGATTTCTCGCTTTCTGTCTCTCTGTCTCTCTCTGTCTTTCTGATGAGTGCATGCGCCCTGTAGCAAAATCCTCTCCAAATAAACAAAACAAACAACCATGTGGGGCGCGTGTGTGTGTGTGTGTGTGTGTGTGTGTGTGTGTATGTGTGTTCCCCAAATCCAAAGATGGAGGAAAAGGGGTTGTGGAATAGCCATCCCCTTTGGGGAGTGATTTTTCACTTTCTATCTCTCTGTCTCTCTGGTGAGCACACATGCCCTATGGCAAAAATTGCTCTAAAAAATTAATGTCAGAGTAAAAATGTCAATAATGAGTTGCTCCATTAAAACAGAGGGGAAAAAATGGCAGAAATGAGCTTTTTCAGAGCTCTGTATATTAAATGAAAGCTTGCAGCAATGAGTGGAGTTTTAAATTTTGTTTTTCCTTTTTTTACATAAGGTCTGGTAAACTTGAGAGAAAGAAAAAGTGGGAAAACTTACCCCATGGGCAATGATCATATTGAAATTTCTTCTTCTCAATTTCTCCCTCCTGCTGGGACTTTGGGCACGCAAGAACACAAATCTGACCTGTTTTCCAAGCCTCCAGGCCTGGAAGTCAAATCATGTAGTTGGTCATGAGGGATCTATCCACCTTAACCACTGTGCCACTGGCAGTTCTGAGTTGATCTTTTTTTTAAAGAAAAACAACCACTAAGAAGTAATACTTTAGCGTGTGTATAATGAGAGTCACAGAGGAGAGAAAAGAAAGGAGCAGAAAGAGTATTTGAAGAAATAATGGCCAAAAACTTCTCAAATTTTATTTAAAAAGACACACAGACAGATATACACACATATTTATCTATATATGACATAAATATTTTTAGAATAACGCCTTCGTCTGATTTTGACCAATCTGGCTATAATGTACTGGGGGTGAGGAAGATCTTATATCGATTCTATTTAGTGTCGTTTGTTTTTCTTGTGTCTGGAGGTCTGAATGTTTCTCTTGGTTTGGAAACATTTCTGCAAGTATTTCATGGAATAGAAATATATTATGTATACACACACATACACACATCTAAAGAACTTAGGGAATCCAAGTAGGAGAAACATACAGATCCACACTAAGGCATACTGTAATAAAACTGCTAAAATAGAAAAAGAGAATCTCAAAAGCAGCAGGAAATAAGAGACATCATGTAAATAGGATCTTCAATAATACACGAAGACTTCAAAAAGTTCATGGAAATGGAATTAAAATACAAGTTTATTTTGGTGAATAATTTTTGGAAAGTCATGCTTAATTATTCCATGTTATGTACTGTTCATGAATTTTTTGAAGACTCCTTACACATACAGCTGATTACTCTTTAGAGTTCATGGAGACCCATAGACATTATGAAAGATAATAACTCGTCCAGTCAATACTTACATATCTGGCAAAAAATTCTTCAAAAAGAAAAGGAAATTAAGATTATACTAGATAAACAAATCTTGGACGTATATCACTACCATAACTGCCTTACATGAAATGCTAAGGAAAATGTTTAATTCTGAAGTGAATTCTTTAGACAGGAACTTGAATCCACATGAAGGACTAAAAACCATTAGTAAACATAACTTTATAGGTATAATTTTTATAGCACAAATACATTTTTATAGTAAGTTCCTTTATTTATATCTGATTTAAAATAGAACTACATAGAAAAATGATTAGAAATGTAAATTAATAGGCACATAATGTATAAAGGTGTGATTTGTTATAATGCCATAGAGGACCAGGAGACAGACTATAATTTTTTATATTTTTAAAATTAATTTGGTAATATTCTAAAATTAATTGTCATAAATTAAGATATTAAATGAAATAATAAAGACAACCACTAAGAAAATAACCCAAAAATATATGAGAAAGAAATCCAGCAGATGGTATAGTGATTATATTGTGGGTCTCCCAGGGACTTGACCACTGTTTGAGTCCCAGACTCAGCGACTTAAAACTCATACTAGGCATGTATTCATGCATGCCCAAAATCCAGAGAAGAGACTGGAGGAGAAAGGATTGCAGTGTGGCCATCCCCCTGGGAGGTGATTTCTTGCTTTCCCTCTCTCTTTCTCTCTGGTGAAGGCACACACCCTATAGTAAAAAATCTCTCTCTCAAAACGAAGTGAGAAATATATTGTGCTGGCCTTGAACTGGTGGTTGAAGTGGTAGAAACTCGCATGGCCAATTGTGCAGTTAAAGGCCTGGGGGGGCTGATGTTTTAAAAAACGTATGTGTGTGCATGCCCAAAATTGTGAATGGAGGGAAAAGGGGTTGCAGCATGGCCATTTACCTTGAAGGGTAGCTCCTTTCTCTCTCTCTCTCTCTCTCTCTCTCTCTCCAGCAAGTGCACATGCACTCATGCCATTACCCTGTTTGTTTATTTGCCATTTGAGTACTTTAAAGACCAATAACTTCGTTTTTTTTTAAAAAAAATAGCTGTTTTATAAAAAGTAAGAAATATCTATCTGGTGATGATAATGTATATGGTAATCTTAGACTTGACTAATATGCATTATATTCATGCTGGGAAAAACCATTTTGTATGCTATAAAGATATATAGTGATTAAATGTAAATTTAAAAAATGCAAACATAAATAAATAAGAAATATCTCAAATTGAAAATCCAAAAATCAATTTTAAGAAATTAAGAAAAAGAGAGAAATTAAACCTAGATCAAGAAGTGGAAGTTGGGGAACCAGCAGCTAGCGTAATGGCTATGTCGCTGGACTCCCACGTAGTCGACCGCGGTTCGCGTCCCGGACGCGGTGGCTTAAAACTCACACCGGGCGCGTGTGCGTGCGTGCCCATGATCCCGAGAGGAGAATGGAGGAGAAGGGATTGCGGCGTGACCATCCCCCCTGGGGGGTGATTTCTCACTTTCTGTCTCTATGTCTCTCTCTGTCTGTCTGGCGAGCGCACGCGCCCTATAGCGAAAAAATCTCTCTAAAAAAAAAAAAAAAAAAGAAGTGGAAGTAAAATAATAAAACATCAGCTAGAAACTAATAAATTAAGGTAAAGAATAGATTAAATTGGGACCAGCAGTTAGCATAATGGCTATGTCACTGGACTCCCATGTAGTTGATCATGGTTCAAGTCCCGGACCCGGTGGCTTAAACTCACACCAGACACGTGTGTATGTGTGTCCAAGATCCCAAGAGGAGAATGGAAGAGAAGGGATTGTGCCATGGCCATCTTCCCAGGGCGATGATTTCTCACTTTCTGTCTCTCTGTCTCTGTCAGACTTTCTAGCAAGAGCATACATCCTATAGCAAAATCCTCTCCAAATAATAATAATAATAATAATAAAATAAACACAACAAATCTTAAATAACTTAAATTTGAAATTAAAGAGGAGAAATTACTATCAACTTTGCTGAAACATAGAATTACAAGGGAATAATATAAACAATTTGTGCCAAAAAGTTTGATAATTTAGATTAAATGGGTAAATTTGATACAAAGTATCAAATTTGACTCCTGAGGAACAAAATATGAATAGGTCTATTACAAGCAATGTTTTTATTAGAAAGTAATCATACATTTTCTATAAGGAAAAGCCAGGAAACAAATAGTTTCACTGATGATTTCTACCAAACATTTAAATAATTATTACTAATTATTCTTGAGTGTTTCTGAAATAAATAGAAGAGGAAAAAACACTTCAGAACTCATTAAGTTAGCCAGATAGGAGACTCAGAGAGAGTCATCACAAGAAAACAAAACTATTGTACAAACCAATGTCCCTTATGAATATAGACACAAAAAGCCTAAACAAAATATTAACAATTTAAATATTTTATCAAATAAAAAGAATTATGCACATCGTTGCCCCCATGGCACAACAATAATGTGATGTCCAAGAGAAGCCAGGTAACATATGGCACCATGGTGTGACTCCCTGGCCTAATATCCCTCAAATACCCCAGTCACATTCACAAGTGCCCAAAATCCAATGAGATGGAGGTCTGAAGGAAGGGGAATGTGGTGTGACCAGATCCTATAGAGGGTGCTCATTTCTGCCTCTGACTTTGTCTTTCTCTTTCTTTCATGTATGTGCTCACATATTTTTTATGAATAAAGAAAAAAATGTATTATATGCTATAACAAGTAGGATTTACCTCAGGAGGACAAGGATGGTTCACCATGTAAAAATCAATCAATGTAATGCACCAAATGAATAAAGGGGGGAAAAAAAACTCAAATGATCATCTTAATAGTCACAGAAAAAGTATGTAAAACACATAAGATCCTGTATGATAAAAAAATGCAACAAACTAGGAATAGAAGGGAACTATCTCAGCTTGATAAAGGGGATTAATGAAAATATATTGAGTATAATTGTGAAAGAATATACTTTGCCCTAATTTCAAAAACAAGACAAGATGTCTACTTTCACTATTTTTCTATTCTTCATTGTACTGGAGATTGTAGTCAGGACAATTTGTCAAGAAATGGAACAAAGAGCATCTGGATTATATATTAGAAACTAAAACTATCTATATTTCTAATGATAAATCCATATATATAGGTGCTCCTTGGACTCTGAAAATAAATCCTATGAGAAATAATAAAGTTCAGCAATATTGGACAATATAAGATCAATACACAAAGTTGATTGTATTTTTATACACTAACAAAAAATCTGAAAATAAAGAGAACAGTTTCATTTATAAGCATCAAAAAGAATGACATATTTGGTAATATATTCCAAAAGAGGAATGAAGACTGCAATGAAAAGTTCAAAATATTTTAAAAGGAATTTTTAAAAAATTATAAAAATGTCTAAATAAATTGGGAAATATTTTAATATTGATCACATGGTAACCTTTGCTAAATTCAACTAAAATTCCAAAGCAAGTGTGCAGATTCTAGGTAGCTTCTTTGTAGAAGCTGATAAGCTGATAACAAAAATTCAACCAAAAGTACAAGAGACTCAATATACAAAAATCTTGGGAAAAAAACAAAGTTGAGTACTTATACTTTACAATTTCTAAACTATTGTACTACAAAGCTTCCAAAATCAAGATAACGTGGTATCCACATAAATATAGACACACATATCAATGGAATAGAACTGCAAGTCCAGAAATAAATTCATTCACCTACAGTCAATTGAGGTTCAAAAGAGTGCCAAGGTGATTCAAGGGAGTAAAAATAATCTTTTAAATAATTGTGCTAAAATAACTGGGTATTCCCATGTAAAAGAATGAAGCTGCACAGCAAAACAAATAGTTGTTTTTTAGACTCTTATTTCTGTGTGTCTGGCTTTAGGTTTCCTGGTATATAGCACTGCCTTCAGAACTTCTTGGAAAGTTGGACTGTGTTGGTAAATTCTTGCAGGTTTTGTTTATCTGAGAATGTTTTTGTCTTTTCTTCCTATATGAAGGATAATCTTGCTGGATATAGAGTTCTTTGTTGAAATTTTTTCCATTTAATCAATGTTTACCTAATTGGTTCATTAACATTTATAATATTTCTTTATAATCATTTTAAACTTTCTTAATGGTTGATAGTGACATTACTCCTGTAATTTTAATTTTGAAATTGGTATCCTTTATTTTATTCTTGATTATTCTAGCTAAAAATTTTCAATTTTGGTTGAATTTCTGAAAAACCAAGTTTTTATTTTGCTTTCTCTATTGTTTTACCGTTCTTCCTTCCATTAATTTTTAGCCTAATATTTATTATTTATTTCTACCTACTTGTTTTATGTTTAGTTTTCTCTTCCTTTTTTATTTTGAGTTCTGGACTTGGCAGCTTGAAACTCATCTGGGTATGTTTGCATGCATGTCCAAGATCCTGAGAGAATGGGGGAGAAGAGGTTGCAGCATGACCACTCCTTTTGGGGTGGGTGATTTCTCACTTTCTGTCTCTCTGTCTCTCTCTGTCTCTGGTGAGTGTCCACACCCTATAGCAAATTTCTCTCTTGAAAAAGAAAAAAAAAGTAATTTGTATTATTTCAATCCTTGTAGCCTTATTTGCCATTTACTGTTCTCTTCATTTGTTCCTATACTTTTTAGTTACCATTTGGTTTCATTATTACAATCTAATACAGTTTTGGCTCTACCTACTTCTTTCATGCTATTGCATGTTTATTTGATATAGGCCCCCAAATATAATTATATACATACTGTCTTATACAATTGCCTTTTAAATAAGTTAAGAAAAGTCTGCGTTTACATATTTTTAATCATATGATTACCTTTATTAGAGCTCCTTGTTTTTCTATGTGTATTTGAATTATTGTTTAGGGTCACTTGCTTTCAGGCTGAAGAACTTCCCTTAGTATGTGTACTTAGTAGAAACACATACCTTCCTCTCACAAGGTGGACTTAGTAGAAACACATACCTTCAGTGCTTTTTTCCCTGAGAATGTTTTTATTTTGCCTTCATTATTGAAGATACTTTCGCTGAATGTAGGATTCTTATTTAACAATTTTTCTCAGAGCATTTTGAATAGGTATTCCACTTCATTATGGTTCCTTTTGTTTCTACTGGGAAATCACTTGTTAATTTTGTTGGGGTTCCTTTGTAACAGATACTTTTTTTTTCTCTTCCTGCTTTCATGATTTTTCTCCTTTTCTTTAGCTTTTCCCATTTTTACTATGGTGATTCTGCATGTGTTTAGCTTACTTAGAGTTTCTTGTGCTTCTTGAATGCATAGATTAATGTTTTTCACCAAGTTAGAATTGTTTCTTAAACTATTTCTTCAGCTTCTTTTCCTACCTTTTTATGGTACTTTGTTACCTGTGCACTAAATGTTGTACCACATTTCTATAAATCTCTGTTCACTTTTCTTCATTCTCTTCCTCTTCGTTCTTTGATTTATATAATTTTCATCAATTTACCTTCAAGTTTGTCAATTTTTGTTCCACTTTAAATCTAAAGTTTTTACTTTTCATTATTGTATCTTTGAGCTCCATAACTGTCATTCTTAACTCTGCCTCTTTATAATCTCTATTTAATTGAACATTTTCATCATACCTTCCTTTATTTCTTTAAGCATGATTTTCTATACTTCCTTGTACACATTTTTAATCATATAATTACCTTTATTAGTGCTCCTTGTTTTTCTATGTGTATTTGAACTATTGTTTAGTTTGAAATCTCTACTAAAATTGAAATCTGGTCACTTTTTCCAAATTTCTATCCTTGCTACCATTTCCTCCTTCTCTATTTGGGTAAGATATTTCTGTTTTTTCTTTTTTCATTTTTCATAACTTTTTGTAGGAAACTGCATATTTCATGTAGTATGTTGTAGCAACTGTGGGTATTAATCTCTCCCTGCTTACGGAGATTATTATTGATATTTAAATGTGTGTTTAGTAACTAGCTGGATTGTCTTAGAAAAGTTTATTGCCTCCTCAGTATGAAGAAATTGACATTTCTTCTCTGAAGGTGCAGCCTTGAGCAAGTGCAGTCACCCTGGGATTACAACAGGTTTGGTAAGGCACTTTTACTATCTCTTTTTGTAACCATATGCAGCAAAGTCCATTAATTATAGCCTATTTAGCTATTATTTTAAACAAGGTTCTGGGCATTACTTGCTTCACCAAATTATCTAATTAAATTCAAACTCCTTTACAAAGATAGTTTTTGTAGGTCAGTGTTTAAAATTAGTTCTGACACTATGAAACTTCTTTGCTGTGTCTTTCCCTGGTTCTCTTTGGTAAACTCACTGGCTTAAAGTTCGCCCTCTATCTCTAATGAATCCAACAATCTTCTCCCATTTGTCTTTTACCACAACCTTCACTGTTTTTCAGAGTATCATTAGGCTTGAACTGCCTTACAGTCTAGAAAATAAAGTCAGCTCCTTTAGGAAAGCTATAGAGCTCTCTGTTTTATGGCCTGTCTTTCCTCTTTAGTAAATTCTATGAGCCATGGCTCTGCAGCTAAGAGAAAGAACAGTACTGTTCTTCCTCTGAATGGCAGCTCTGCTTTGGAAACACACATTCAGCAGAAGATAATTATGGTTCTGTTGTTTTTTGTTTGTTTGTTTGTTTTTGGTATAGGGCACATGTGCTTGTCAGAGAGAGAGAGAAAGTGAGGAATCATCTGCAAGTGAGGATGGCCACTCGGCGATTCTTCCTCCTCCACTCGCCTCTAGAGATTTGGGGTTTACATGCACATTTACCCACTGTGATTTTCAAGCTGCCAGGTCCAGGACTCAAACTGTGAAGTTGATCATGTGGGACCCAGCACTTTAATGTCCATGCCACCTATTGTCCTGATAGTTTCTGTTCTTTAAGACTTCCCTTCTCAGGTTAAAACCTTCATTATGAACAAGTTAGTCAAGAGCAATTGAATCACCTGTATTTTCAGTGCATTGTACCCAAGGTAAAGCTTCTTTTTTATGAGTGGAGGCTGGGTGGAAGAAAAAAGCCTTTACTTCTCAAACATAGTGATCAAAACTATCCCTACAAGAGAAATCTAGGGAAAAGGATAAGAAATACTGATTCCATGACCCTTCTAAAAGATACCATAGTTCTCAACCTGGGAACTAGGGCGGGGGGGCAATTTCTTTTCTTGGCTGTATTTTTCAAGAGTAGAATTCTGGTATGCTAGTTGGAATTGAGCTGGAGAGACAGGTATGGTTAAAATGACACAGACTCTTGTTATCTTGTGTTTTACTGAATAATTCTTCATTTGCTATCTGTTCTTAGGCGAACTTCCTAAGACTTCAGGTTTTTTTTTTTTTCCCCCTTTCAGTTTTTCTGAGGAACAAGTCTACACTGCTGGAACTGAAACCTTAACAGGTGACTACTTAATTATAGAAGCAAAACACCCTTAGTGGTTTAGTTCTGCAATATAACTCTTGAAATTATTCCTGAAAATTTAATCTCAAGTCTATTTCTTCAGTGTTCCAAATGAGTCTATAAGTCATGCACTTTAATAAATTGTTTTCTGCTTAAAGTAGATAAAATTCATTTTATTTTCTACAACTGAACTTTCACCAATACACTTTCAGATAATCAGAGCATGCTATTATACAGTGGTCTAAGTGGTTTGTTTTAGATATTAATCCCACACTGTCACACATAAATCTTTGCCTTTTGCTTCTGCATAAGCTTTAATCTACATACTGTCTCATTCCAAACCAAGAGAACCTAGAAAAATTATTCCAGTTTATAGAATCATAGAAGTGTTTTTGTCTGACATTAACTCTCCTGCTAGATGATATTTCTATGCATATCTCTTTAATGTCTTTATTCTATCTCAAAATGATTTTAACTGAGGCAAGATTAACTAATTCAGAATTGTTCTTGTTTTTGATTTCCAGCTTCATCTTAAATAGAACAATGGCAAATTATGCCACATTGTTTATCTTGCTAACAATTAGAAAGGCACATTCTTTACCTACCGGTTAACTCACTGGTAATGGCCTTTTGAATGGTAGATTGTACTGTTGATTAAATTATAAAAAGGGACATAAAATTACCTTGGAGTCATATAGTAAAAGTATATAGCATTTAAGTGTCCCCATCAGATATTTTTCAATCCCTGATCCTTTGATTGGCCAAGTTAAAGAACAGATATGATTCTGCAAGTTGATAGACAAATAATTTCCAGGCTAGCTGACAAGCAAAGTTTTCATTACAGTGTGCACGATGGCATTATTGTTGCAAACAAAATCTTCTGATAAATGTAAATATTCTAAATTCTATTCTAGGAAATAGGAATTAATGTTATCACATTTGCCTTCAGGAATTTTTTTATAATTAGTAAGGTTCATTTGATAGAGTAGTTGTCATATTTCATCAAATTTGAATGTAAATGAGGCAGCATGTGGTACAGAGGTTTAAACAGCTGGATCTCACACGGCCGACATCATGGTTCAAGTTCCATATCAGAGGCTTGAAAATCATACTAGGTGTATTTGCATTTGTACCCAAAATCCAGAGGGAAAAGAGGAGAAAGAATGCCTAGAGTATGATTTTTTTCTCTGTCTCTGGTGAGTGCTCAAGCCCAATAGCAAAAAAGAAAAAAACATCGTTCTTTCATTTTGCAATTCTATAATGAAATATGATGTTGAAGTATATGATCTTTTCATATGCTTATTTGTCATCCATCTGTATTTTTTTTTTTTT
>NW_006209397.1:481727-492416 GCF_000334495.1 Tupaia belangeri chinensis
ATGGTCACGCCACAATCCCTTCTCCTCCATTCTCCTCTCGGGATCTTGGGCATGCATGCACATGCACCTGGTGTGAGTTTAGGCCACCGGGTCTAGGACTTGAACCACAGTCGACTACGTGGGAGTCCAGAGACATAGCCATTACACCAACTGCTGGTCCGTCATCCATCTGTATTTTTAACAGTATCTGTTTTAGTCTCTTGTCTAATTTTTTAATAAAGTTATTCCAATTATTGTTGAGTTTTAAGAGTTCTATTGACATAAAAATAGCACTCTTTCATCATAAGTATATTTTCAAACACTTTCTCTGTTTTAGGCTTGTCATTTCAATTTTTTGAAAGTGCCTTTTGCAGGGCAGAAGTTCTGAATTTGAATTAAGTCCAACTAATCAATTATTGTTTTCTCCATAGATTATGCTTTGGTCTTTTATTCAAAATGGCATCACCATACCCAAGATCATCTAGGTTTTCTCCTACATTATCTTCTAAAAGTTTTACAGTTTTGTATTTTACATTTAGGCTTATGATTCATTTTGAGTTAATTTTTGAAATAGGTATAGGTTATATGCCCATATTTATTTAATTTTGCAGGTGAATGTCCAGGTATTCCAACACAATGTACTGAAAAAAGTACTTTTACTCCACTATCTTTTCTCCTTTTTAAAAGAAACATTGACTATATGTGTGTGGGTCTATTTCTGATCTCTAAATTCATTGCCATTGATTTGTCCACTTTTTTTTACAAATACCACACTGTATTTGTTAAAAATTAGTTTTATAACAAATCTTGATTTGATTTCAGATTTTCCTACCCCAACACTAGTTCCTGTGAAGACTTCTGCTAGTCCTCTTTGGTTAAGTTGTGATTTCTCTGTTATCTGCTTATCTCTCCAACTTTGAAGGCAATCATTTGTTCTGTGATCTACCAGATCTAGGAACAGTCGTTGATTTTTCAGCTTCTTCAACTTCTTGAGAAAGATTAGTGATATCGGGATCAGCAGATAACATAATGGTTACGTTGCTGGACTCCCACATAGCCTATCCAACACTGAGTCCTGGACCTGGCAGCTTAAAACATACGCCAGGCACGTGTGTATGTGCACCCAAAATCCCAAGAGGAGAATGAAGGAAAAGGGATTGTAGTGTGACCACTCCCTCTGGGGGTTGATTTCTGCTGTTTCTCTCTGTCTCTCTGGTAAGTGCACATGTCCTGGAGCAAAAACCTCTGTTAAAAGAAAAAAAAAAGAGTAATGATGTCTAAACTCCTTACATGTTGGACCAAAATCCTGTCTTTGACAACATTAAGACGAAAGTTTATCCAAATGACTAGAAAAAAATCTATCAGAAATTGTTTATTGAATAGAAACTTTTTAAAAGGTAATACCAAGACTTTTTTTCTTAGACTCTGAAAGAAACTTGAAGTAAAGGAGATGTTGTTTGTGTGGAAATGCGAACTTTGGATGTCTAGAATGTATCTGTGCTATAGCTTTTCACAGGACAAAATTACTACTTTAAAAAAATCCTGGGAACCAGCAGTTAGTGTAATGGCTATGTCGCTGGACTCCCAATTAGTCTACCGTGGTTCGCGTCCCGGACCCGGTGGCTTACAACTCACGCTGGGCACGTGTGCGTGCGTGCCCAAGATCCCGAGAGGAGAATGGAGGAGAAGGGATTGTGGCGTGACCATCCCCCCTGGGGGGGTGATTTCTCGCTCTCTGTCTCTATGTCTCTCTCTGTCTGTCTGGCGAGCGCACGCGCCCTATAGCGAAAAAAATCTCTCAAAAAAAAAAATCCTCTTCATGCCTATAAGGCACATACTTATACTTGTGTTTAGAACAGTTGATTGCTGTATAGAAACAGGACTCTTACTCATTTGTTCAAGCCAAGGAAATAATGGCAATGTAAATTAAATGATGTTAATAAAGTGACCAATTTTGAGCAGAAAAAAATAAGCAATACTAAAAAATGTTCTGTAAATTAAACCATTCATAAAACCACTAATGAAATGTTCTTACAAAACAACATATTACACATAATAATATAACTTTCAATAATTATTCTATATCTTAAAACAAAACAGTACCCAAAATACACCTTCTCATGAAAGAACAAAGACAAATGAGGACCAGGTCCTTATATTTTGGATAAAAATGATATCATATATGAAAGAATGGAATAAAAAATAGCGTTTATCCCTAAGGACAGAAAGAATTTTCAATTACTAACTCCTAGTATTGCTTCTCCAGAGTTATCACATCTCTTCCAATAACTAGAAAAGATAAATCTCAGTCAGTCCAATAAACTACTTTAGTCTCTCCTATTTTATTTAAGCTGGGACCAAAAAGAAACAATAACCAAGAGATGAAATTATTTTTTTTAAATTGAAATGCATTGCTATATTTTTAAGTTTTTTTAACAATAAGGAATAAAATTGAAATTGAAAATATTTTTAATTAAAAGGTTAGCTATAACTGAGTCAGGAGAAAGGAAATTTATATCAAGGAACAATTTTTTCCTCCTCCAAAATATATAGTAAAAATCAGTTCAGAATTATGATTATTCCTGGTATCACGTGGAGGGCAAATATGGAGGAAAACAAGAGAAAGTGAATTGTATAGAACATAGTAGCTTTCTGCTATTATCACAATATTTTTGTTTTCTATACTAGTAAATGTGGATTCATTTAATCATTCATTTTCTATATCTTAAATATTTCATAATGCATCTTTTAAAAGTACATTTAAAGCACAGGATCAGAAATGAATTGAAAAAATTGTCTCCCTTCTTCCTCTCTACCTCCAAGTAGAATTACTCCAAAACCACACTGCAAGATCCAATAAGTTTCTTACACATTTTTTATTTGTGAAAATCAGACACATAGCATATTTTGTCATTTTAGTGACTATCAATTTATATGGTCAGTGGAGGTTATAAGAAATTAAATGAAACTTCTCTAGCCTCAAGGTTATTGCTCCTTTTCCTAATGGTTTCAAAGCCTTATTTTTCTATGACATTTGCTCTTTTGAGATAAGGACATGTTAAAATGCAAAGGTTTTTTGAAAGAGCTGTATAAAAATGTGAGAAAGTTTTAATTGAAAAGGCATTAAAATTATGGAAAGACTGTCATTATCTGGTATTTTCAAAGCTGTGATAGACATGTGAGAATACTTGCCCGACCCATGTTCCTTTCTTTGAAAATAGCCTCCATAGCTCCAGCTGAAGACATTGTTTCTGCCAATTCACCATTTATGTCAATCTCTGTCCCCTCCTACAACATAGGTATGCCAGTAAGATTCTTCCTCATATTACAAACAAATGAATTTGGAGACTACCAATTGGGGAATCTTAAGAGAAAAACAAAAACATAGAATGTTAAGTTTTAGTCTATGTGCATTGATAAGCAAAAGAGAAATCTATATAGAGAAATAAGTTGATATTGAAAATAAGCTGACATCAAAATATCTGGTGGGCCAAGAGAGGGACAGGAGCTAAGTTTGTTCCTATTTTAAAGACTTGATATTGTTTCAAGTGATATTGGAAGCAAGTGAAGTTCGTCTAGCAAGGAGTTATATGAGAAAATTTAGATTATTAAAAAAATCATTACAGATGCTATAAGGAAAGAGACTGTAGGAGGGTGAGGTTGATAAAGGAATGCCATTTATGAATTAATTCTAATTATCAAAATGAAAGATGATGATGGTTTAGACTGCATAGAGCTGGTAAGAAATAGTCAGATAATCCACAGAGTTTAAAAATAGAACAAACAAGAATGCCTAATAAATTTGATGTAAAGTATAAGTGAAAAAGGATCTTTCAAAGATTATTCTAAAACCTTAGATGACCAACTGAAAGAGTTAGTTATAAGACTGGCAATGATGTGTTACCCCCAGGGTGAGGAACAGATTCTCACTAATTACTATGAGAGTATTAATTGAGACACCACCTATGGAAATCAATTTGGCAAGTTACAATTGCACTTAACCCAGCAGTTTATCTCCAAGGAATTTATTCTAAAGATATAGTTACATATAAAATGCCTAACATAAATGGTTATTCATTGCAGCTATCAGGAGAAGACTGGTTAAATAAATTATGATACATACATATAATGGAACATTGTACATCCATAAAACAGAATGAAGGAGTAATTTATGTATAGATCTGGAAAGATCTCCAAAATATATTGTTAAGTACATAAAGTAAGGTGCAGAAAAGTTGATTTATGTATTACCATTTGTGTAAAAATGACGAAGGATGATATTAAGATTTATAGTCATGAACTTGCTTTATATTAATTAAATATTCCTGTAATGACATAAACCAAATAATAATTTTGGTACTACATGAGTAAAGGGGGTAACTGGGAAATAAAAGCAGAAAATTATCAATATATTTTTCATTTTTAGAATTTTGAAAAATGTAGCAGAAAATTATCACTATATTTTTCATTTTTAGAATTTTGAAAAATGTGAATGTGCCAACCATCTATACACTGAAAATTTAAAATTAAAATAACTGTGTAGGTTTGCCATAGCTATATATGCACAATACTCGGGAAAACATAAAAAAAAAAAGAAAAGTTAAACCTAGAGTGATTTCATTAAATTCTCAAATAACGCAATACTAAAAAGAGACTCACATGAGAATGTGTCTTTGTGTCAATATTGCTACAAGTTAATATGATTACAGGTTTGTTTACAATACATTTTCAGTTTGAAAGGTAAATATACGCAACACTTTAAAACCTTTCCTTGCAACATTTCAAACATTTTTTGTGAAGTATTTTGGTATTTATAAAAGACAGTTACATATTTTATAACTAAGGATTTTTAATGGTCCAGGCAAATGTTTAATCAGTATCACTCTAGTTTGGTCATACAAAAACATTTCATATTTTAAAATTTCTTTTCAAAAATTGCTTTTGAAAAGAACCAATTTGATGTGGCAACACTGAATTTGGGCCTTTCATATCATTAGAAAATGTTAGTGGTTAATGCTAACTTAATTTTTTTCCACTTTTTTATTATTTACATTTAATTAAAATATACCTTTTCAACATGGCTCAGAACAAATACAATGCATATCAGTCAAGACAAAGACACTACCATATACATTATCATAAGCAAACTACTTTGTATTTTTGTGTCAATTAAATGTACCACTTGATGTATACTGCTCTATAGCAAAAACCAAAAGATTGGAAGGTATAGTAGCAAGGAGGGCAATTATAGATACTTAAGATAGTAAAGACAGAGGTAATATGGGGTGAGTAATGGTTGAGAGAGGGAGGGAGGGGAACAAGCTAAATCAATATTTTTAAGATAGTTATATGAAGCAAAATACTACTTTCCTAGTAATTCTCATATTATGGTTAGTAATGCTGCTGGAATTCATGGAAAGTACTAAATTGAACAATTCTTTTTTTCTTAAGGACATTTTTAATCATTAATGCAAAGTAAAGAATATCTAGATGTAGTTTTTATCTACCAACCATTATCTTAATATAATCTCATTGACTTCACTCAAATTTTAAGAAAATTTTGTGTGTGTGCATTTGCATGTGGGTGTGTACATGTGTAGGTGTGTTTCAAATACTATCGTTTTTATTCTTTTTTTCAAGTTTCTTTCTTTCTTTTCTTTGGAGAGGTTTTTTCTATAGGGTGTGTGTGCTTACCAGAAAGACAGAGAGAGACAGAGAGACAGAAAGCAAGAAATCACCCCGCCCCCAGGGGGATGGCCATGCCACAATCCCTTCTCCTCCATTCTCCTCCTGGGATCGTGAGCACGCACACACACATGCCCAGCATGAGTTTAATCCATTGGGTCCAACACTGGAACCGTGGTCGACTACATGGGAATCCAGTGACACAGCCATTACACCAACTGCTGGTCCCTCAAGTTTATTTTATTTGAGAGAGAAAGAGAAACAAGCAACCTTGGCAGGGCCATATGATGTCTTCCAGCAGGCCAGGATTAAGGGCATGGGCACACTCCTAAATGTTTTAGGTTAACCTAGAATCTGAGTTGCAATCTTCCATGTCACTCCAGCATTACAGAGTGGTATCCTAACACTTGCCCTACCACTTGTGACACAGCTGGAGCTGCAGTCCTTGTTTTCATAAGAATAAGAGTACATACAAAAGAAATACCATTAATGAATGGTATCTGAATTAACCTAGACCTCAATTTTGTTGGAAACAATGCAAAGAAGATAAGAAAAGACCTACGATTTTTATTGTAAAAATGCAGCAGACAAAATTACTTTAAAAGCAAAGAAACACTTTAACTTTTACAACTACAAAACACCATACATATGAGTACATTGGTGATGGAAAAAAAAAAAAACAGAATCAATTTAAGAATTCCTGGGGTGGGGGACAAGCAAAGGGCGTAATGGTTACATTACTGGGCTCCCACATAGCCGACCATGGTTCGAGTCCCAGAAACCTGGACCTGATAGCTTCAAACTCATGCCGGGCATGTGTGTGTACGTAACCAAGATCCCAATAGAAAAATGGGGGAAAAGTGATTGTGGTGTGGCCTTCCCCCTGGGGGGTGATCTCTCGCTTTCTGTCTCTGTCTGTCTCTGTGGCAAGCACATGTGCCCTATAAGCAAAAAAACTCTATTAAAAAAAAAAAGAATTCCTGGGGTGTATGTGTTTATGTCTTCATTCCTTCCACCCCCCTCTACTTCTACCCTTCCCAGTGTGGTTACAAATTAATAGACATGAAGACAGTGCTGGCTGCAGTGGCTGTGTGGTTCTGGAGCCATATGGAAAGGCCCTTAGTTCGGACCATTCGTGGACCTGAACATACTAGGTATGCCCCAAAACACTCCCATGATCCTGGAAAAGCTGGTTTTTTGGTGGTGGTGGGAGGACTGAATTACGGCATGGTAAGAACCTGTAAAGGGTACCTGCCTCTCTCAAGAAATGAGCAAACTAAAAAGAAAAACAAATGTGAAAATAATGTGATACAGGGGAAGGAATATGATTTTGGGCTTCGTGATCTGAATAACCTGGATTTGAATATTAGTCCAATCAGTAACTGGCTTTGTGACCTTGAGAAAGATAAATTTTCTAAGCCTTAATTTATTCATCTATAAAGTAAAAATAATAGAAGTGAGTAGGCACTTAGTAATTGCTGTTTGCTTTTCCAGGTGCACCTATTACTGTGAGATAGATTTTTTTTTTAATTTGGTCATATTTACAGTTTTTAGTTTATGTTCTGAATATATTTTATAGAAAGTAAATTAGGAATACTTTAAGATACCAGGTGAAGAAATGGGAGGAAAGAGGCTAGAGAATCGAGGTTCTTTACTGTGAAGTGCCTTATCGGCACACCAGAAGATAGATGCAGTCAGAAAAGCAAAGAAATTTCTTAACATTTTGTTAACTAAGTTCAAAGTATTCTTTAAATGTAAAAATAACCCCAGAGTTCCTTCTAATAAACTAGCTTGAAAAAGAAAGGTAATTAATTAGCTTAAAAATAAATATAGTCTGTATCTGACATTTTCAAGATCATGAGGGGTATCATTGGGAATGATTATATGTTTACATTTTTAAACTACACTTCTTTTGACATCAAAGCACATTTGTAGAGATGAATTTTTCTTTTTATTCAAAATAATCACATGATCCACCTTGAATATATTGCTTAAGATGTATTCATGATATACCTTAAAATAAACTTTTAAGTTATTTTCTTGGTAGCAAGCATTAAGCTGAATAGAGCACATGGCCTCATTTATTTATCAGTAGTTTATAGTGTATCCTGGACATGTTTCTCAAATATCTAAAAGCTTTCAATGAATCTATTGGTTTAAAAATACTATAGAAAAAACAGCTGTTATCTATCTTTTCCTCCCACCCACAGGAATATTACAGTCAATTTCATTTACATCCTATGCCTGATTGAGATGATTACTCAGAAAGTTAGAGCTAATGATGCACATTTCAACCAGGTGCAACCTCTCTTCAAGTCATTTTTTTTCCAAGCATGTGAATGTAGATTTTGAATGTCGTATATACTTTAAGCATGGCAGATGACTTGTCTGAAATGATTCTTTACCCATCTAGACTCTGGAGTTTTGATCTTTGGTGAGGAACAGATTCCTAATTTCTCATGAAAAAAAGTAAAATACCTCTTAAAATTTATAGTATTTTGAATTTTAGACTACTGAAAAATTTTTTCAAAGGTCTAAATGAACAGTCACCTAGCCCATGGGATAAAGTTTGTAAACAAGCCCCTGGGATAAACTCAAGATGAAGAACAATGATAATAGTAGGATGGATAAGGAGGTCATTGCTTTTTGTCTTTGAATCTGAATTACATAAGCCAGGCATCATTTTGGATACTATAGATTTGTTGAAACTATTTTCAGTAGTAGCATTTATATCAGTGTTGTTGCTTATATGTTGGAAAAGAAAGTTTGCAATGTAGCTTTTTTTTTGGATTTTTTGAGAAAATATTCTAAGGATCCTCATATCCTTCTATATTCATAGCCTTTGCATCCTTTTTGTCCACTTTACTGATGATTAGTTCCCACACCAGAAATCAGATAAAAATGGGAGGATGTGATTAAAGTTAAATATTGGTTTCAGTTGTAGATTCTTGAATCCTTTAGAAATCAATAGCTCTCAGCCTTGGCTGCACATTATAATCAACTGGGGAGCTTTTAAGAACCCTGATTTCCACAGTGCTCCTGAGTCCAATGAAATCAGAATGTATGGGAGTGGGATCTAGACATCAGTAAATTCTAGGTGGTTCAGATGTGCCAAATGAGAACCACTGCTCTAATACCTTCGAAGTTGTAAAACAAACTCAGTTCAGCTGAGTTTCTAATAGCAATTTTTTTGAGGGTTTTGTCTGTTTTTTTTTATGTTATTTCTGAGTTCTACATTTACAACTGTGGCTAATTTGATAACTTTCACATATACCTCAAACAAACTCAGATCAGCTGAGTTTCTAATAGCAATTTTTTTGAGGGTTTTGTCTGTTTTTTTTTTAATGTTATTTCTGAGTTCTACATTTACAACTGTGGCTAATTTGATAACTTTCACATATACCTAATGTTATCACTTGCTCAAATATCATTTGCTATCCCTGAGCACACTAAAATAGTTACCACCATTTTTCACCATTTTCTATCCCCTTGCCCTATTTTTATATTCATTAATGCCACCAGTATCCCACTGGTTTGGCAGGAGATATCAGGATTGGCCCCCACGCCTCTACCATCCCACAGGTGGGCATAAGGAAAATCCACTCATGAGTGATTCATGACTTCTGCTTCCTCCTTGCATTAAGCCTAAGCTGTTCAACCCTGTTGCTTCAGGAACAGAGGCTCAGAGAGGGTACAGCCACTTTTAAAATAGGGAGACTCTGGAGAAACTATTTCCCATCGTCTTCCATTGGCAGAATCAAAGGAGAGAATATCTCCTCTTTAAAGCCAAAATCTTATGTTTCTTGTGTGGATTCTAGCACTCTCTCCCACAGAAGAATAGAGAAACTGGCAGGGAGCTAACACAAACTGCTGGGAATAGCTACAACAACCTACTTAAATAAAAAAAAAATAGGAAGAAGTGCATTCCCCACCAGATGCCTAAAAATTAAAGCAGAATCCCAAGAAATATGAGAAAACTTGAAAATTTCTCTCCCCTAATGGAACAGAGTAACTCATCACTGACAATGGAAAAAAAAAATCAGAAATCACCGAAAGGTCAGAAAAAGAATTTCAAATATTAATTGTAATTAAATCTAATGAGATGCAAGGGAAAACAGACAACCAATTCCAGGAGATGAAGAAATCATACCATGACTTGAAGGGTGAATTTCATAAACAGACAGACACCATAAAGAGACTCAAACAGAACTTGTGCTGAGAAAGACCAAAATCAAAACCTCCTTTGAAATAATTAACAGCAGATTAAACCATGCAGAAGATAAAACCTCTGACCTTGAATACAAAGTCGCTTAGTCAAACCACCAAGAGGAATGAAAAAAAAAATCACGAAAACATATGGGAAATACTAGGCATCATTAAATGTCCTATATCCAATTAAGAGGTTTTCCAGAAGATGAAGACTCTGATCAGGGATTAAAAAAATCTATTGTATGAAATATTTGCCAAAAACTTTCCAAATCCAGAGAAACATTCAGACACATAGATTCAGAAAATACAAAGAATGCCAAATAAAATTAACTTAAGAACCTCTTTATGGCACATTATAGCCAAATTGGTAAAAAACAAAGCTAAAGACAATATTTTAAAAATAGCAAGAGAGATATGTCAAGTTACTTACAAAAGTTATCCTATTTGGCTATCATCATCTGATAACATCTCAACTGGCAATGCAAGCAAGAAAAGAATGGGAAAACATATTCAAAACATTCAAAGTAAAATAATTTCCACCAAGAATACTATGCCCAACAAGATTATCCTTTAAATGGGAAGAACAAATAAAACCATTCTCAGATAAACACAAACTGAAATAATTTACCAATACTAGATCAGCTCTACAAGAAGTAATGAAGGGAGGGAACCAGCAGTTAGCGTAATGGCTATGTCGCTGGACTCCCATATAGTCGACTGCGGTTTGCGTCCCGGACCTGGTGGCTTCAAACTCACACTGGGTGCATGTGCGTGCGTGCCCAAGATCCCGAGAGGAGAATGGAGGAGAAGGGATTG
>NW_006209397.1:492516-504798 GCF_000334495.1 Tupaia belangeri chinensis
TAAAAAAAAACACTCCCAAAAAAAAAAAAAAAAAGAAGTAATGAAGGGAGTACTATATAAGGGAAAAAGCGGGGGGAGGGGGAGTAGACAAAGACTGAAATCTGAGAGCTTCTCCTTAGCTAAACTCAGAGAAGTAGAGTGCACCTCCTGGAGGTAATTTTATTCAGAGAGAGGATGGAAGCTCTGTTCCTTCTTATATACCTTGCTGTGTTTTCCTCTTCCAATTGTGTATGCGTTTATACTCCATGTAATATTATTTAAAATAAAGTAAATCTGATTCTCTGATTTCTGTGATCCTCTCTAGAAAATTGTTTTAATAAGAGAAAGGAATTTGTGGGAACCTCAATTGATACCCAGTTAGTCAGAAGTTACAAAGACCCAGACATAAGGCTGGCGTATGAAGTGAGGCAGTCTTGATAACCAAGCCTTCAGTCCATGAGGTCTGATGCTATCTCCTGGCAGATAGTGTCAGAATAGAATTTAATTAGAGGGTAAGCTGCTTGAGTTCCTTGTGTATTTTGATTATCAGTACTTTATCTGAGGCACAGTTAACAAAAATTCTTTCCCATTCTGAGATTTGTCGATTTACACTAATTACAGTTTCCTTTGCTGTGGAGAAACATGTTAATCTGATGTAATCCCACCTGTATATTTGGGGATTGTTGCCTGTGCTTTGAGGGTCTTGCTTAAGAAGTCTTTGCCTATCCCAATGTCTCCCAGAGTTTCCTCAGTGTTTTCCATCAGTAGTTTCATAGTTTGAGGTCTTAGGTTTAGATGGTTGATCCACTTTGATTTGATTTTTGTTAATGGTAACAGATATAGGTTCAGATTCATCTTTCTGCAAGTGGATGCCCTGTTTTGCTAACATCATTTGCAAAAGAGGTTTCCCTTTTCCCACTGGATTGACTGGTACCCTTTGTCAAAGATGAGTTGGCTGTATGTTTTGGGGTTTATTTCTGGAGTCTCTACTCTGTTCCATTGGTCCTCATGTCTGTTTTTGTGCCAATACCATGCTGTCTTGATTATCACAGCTTTGTAATATATGTGGGGATCAGGAAGTGAGATGCCACCTATTTCAGTCTTCTTGCACAGGATGCCTTTAGCAACATGGGGTCTTTTATGATTCCAGACAAATTCTATGATTGTATTTTCTAGATCTGTGAAGAATGTCTTTCATAATTTTATTAGGATTCCATTAAATATGTAGATTAATTTGAGAAGGATTGCCATTTTTATTATACTGATTCTGCCAATCCAAGAACATGGAATGTCCTTCCACTTTTTAGTGTTATCAATTTCCTTTTTAAGGTTTTCATAGTTTTCCTTGTAGAGGTCTTTGACTTCCTTGGTTAGTTTTATTCCTAAGTATCCTATGCTTCTGTGGTTATGGTAAATGAAATTACATTCTTCAGTTCTGTCTCTGTCTGCTTTAACCCAATTAAAAGATGAGAAAATGAGCTGAATAAACAACTCTCTAAGGAAGACATATGAACAGCCAAAAAGCATACGAAAAAATGCTCAACATCCCTCATTGTAAGGGAGATGAAGATCAAACCACAGTGAGATACCACCTAACCCCAGTCAGAATGGCGAAGATTAATAAAACAAATAATAATAAGTGCTGGAGGGGATGTGGTGAAAGGGGAACACTCCTACACTGTTGGTGGGAATGTAAATTGGTCCAGCCACTGTGGAGAATGATATAAAAGTTCCTCAAAGACTTTCACATAGAACTACCATATTATACAGCAATTCCACTCCAGGGTATCTACCCAAAGGATAGAAGAGCACTCAGTTGGAAAAGTGCTTGCACATCTATATTCACTGCAGCCTTATTGATGATTGCTAAGACATGGGGCCAACCCAAATATCCACAAACAGATGAATAGATTGAAAAATTGTGGCACATATTCTCCATGGAATACTATTCAGTCATAAAAGAACAACAAGGCCATGGACTTTCATAGAAAGTGGACAAATATGGAAGATTTGTTGCTGAGTGAAGCAATTCAGGCCATGAAAGAGAGATATTGTATGTCTCCACTTAACATATGCCTACTGTCTGCACTTTATGGTAGAGACTGAAAGACTGGAAAACATAAAAGTATTAAGAACTGTAATGGACACTAGAGACAAAGTGGAAAGAGAGTGTGAGAGGGGAAGAGCATAGAAAATTTGGGGGAAAAATGGAGAGGTAAGACACTTGTGGGACACAGATAAGGTTTATTATCTGTTGACGAGGATGTGTATGGTGGTCTTAACTGGGCTGAACTGAGGTGTATATCATGCTGGGTAAAGTCTCTTCACAATCTAAATGATGTATAGTGATTTAATGTATAAATAATAATAATAATAAATATATTAAATAAATAATTAAATTAGAGGGCATCCAACTTTTGTCTGGTGTAGAATCTTCTGCATAATTGTTTGATGTGGTGAAAATCCCCCAACACATCTGGGTCACAGAAGTGATGTGTTTTGTGAGTGTAGGAGAAACTGAATCTTGTTTTTCTAATCGCTTTATTTACATAAATCATAACATATCTCTACAATGGAATATTAATCAGGGTTAAAAAGGAATGAATGAATGATTCAACACTTACTTACCTTTAGTAGTTTATTATAAAGGATATTGCAAAGGATACAGATCAGATGAAAAGCCAGATAGATGAGAAGCATCAGACAAGGTATGTAGAAAGGGGCATGAAATTTCTATGTTCTCTCTGAGCATGCCACCTCCAGGAACCTCTACATATGCAGCAACAAAAAAGAGAAATCTCAAAAATGTTATGTTGAGAAAAAAAGCCAGATACAAAAGGGTGCCTATTATGAGATTTCATTTATTTCAATTTCGAGAAAAAGCAAAACTAGTATCAGTAGAAAGAAGAGAAGTGTGGGACAGGAATTGACTGAGCAGGGAAATAGGAAATTTTCTGGGGTTTTAAAAGTGTTTTACTACGGAACCAGCAGTTAGCATAATGGCTATGTCACTGTACTCCCATGTAGTCGACTGTGGTTCAAGTCCCGGACCCGTGGCTTAAACTCATGCCAGGTGCATGTGCATGTGTGCCCAAGATACCGAGAGGAGAATGGAGGAGAAAGGATTGTGGAGTGGCCATCCATCCCGGGGGGTGATTTTTCGCTTTCTGTCTCTCTGTCTCTTTCTTTCTGGCGAGCGCACGTGCCCTAGCAAAAATAAAAAAAAAAAAAAAAAGTGTTTTACTTTGAGAGACCAGCAGATGTCATAATCATCTGTGGTTCGACTCCTAGACCCAGTGGCTTAAAACTCATAGGTGTGTGTGCACCCAAAATTCAAAAGGAGAAAGAATTGGGGCATTGCCAACCCCTCTGGAGGGAGTGATTTCTCATTTTCTGTCTTTCTATCTCTCTAGTGAGCACTTACAGCAAAAATCTCTCTCAAAAATATTTATGTATAGATTAGAGTACTGGTTACATGAATGTATACAGTTGTCAAAAGTCATGAAAGTTTTATGATCTATGCATTTAATTGTAAATAAATGTTACATCAATTGACAGCAACAACATCAAAATACTGAGTAAGTATTAATCCTGTCTTGCAAATAAAGAAAAGGCAAATCCACTAGAAATTTTAGTGAAGGTCTTTTCAATACCTTCAGACAATATGTTAGAGTAAATATAGTGGCAGATGCTTCTGCCACACTGTCTTTTTTTTTTTTGTAAGTCTTAAGCTAAAAATAAAAATAAAGTATTCACCTCATTAACAAAGACTAGAAATAGGAGATATCTCACCTATGGCATTTGGAACTTTCTGAAATTGTCTTAGAACAAAAGCGAAACTCGCTTTGAGAAAAACTCAGAATCAGTTAATACCTATACAAATCTGTAATAGGATAGATACATACACTCCGTTACTTCCCAACAAAACGTCTATTGATAAGGATATATGCTGCTACTATAAACAAAATTGATACTAGAGAAACTTCACTGTGTTGCCCTAAAATTAATAGACAAGGGCAAATCTGATTAAAATTAGTGGTTAGCAAGAAAGAATGTAGTACCTAGTTCATAATTTTTTCCTTAAAGTTACAAGAATAGTCCTGAACTAATTACAGCCAAGTTCATTATTTTTTCTTATACATTTTTATTTATTTATTTATTTTCATTTCATTTTCTTCCATACATTCAATCACATTATTATTTGTATTACGAAATTGATATTTCAACAGGTGTACAGTACTCTCTAGTACTGTTGATAAAACTATGAAATATCTCCAACAGATAATACCACACCTCTTTGTGCCATTTATGCTTTGCCTCCCTGTGTATCCCCCAAATGTCCTTCCTCAGACTCTCCTCTTTCACATACACTATATCTGGTATTTACATCTATATACCGCCTTGTATGTCCCCACTTAATATATACAGAGTGTCTGCATTCTATGACTGAAACTAGTTGTCTAAATTTCATTATTTTATTACAATTATAACTCCTACACTTTTTGCAATAAACTTACCACTATGTCCATTTGTCTTCCTTAGAATCAATGATGCAAATGGTACCATACCAAAAAACCTCAGCCATCTTCTATTTCTCAGTCAATAATTTTACCCTTGGTCCTTTGACTAAGAAACAGGTTTTTCTCTTTTTAATATTGCATTAATCAAGCTATTTGGGATACGAGAAGCCACTTGAAATTTCCAAGGACTTCTTAAATCATGATTAGATCATAGCTACTTTGAATTCAGTCTTATTGATATCCTTCTGAAGTTCTCCAGAAGGAATCAAATTTCGTGTGGCTCAAATTTCTACTTTTATTGGCAGTTAATAGGACTGAACCCATCAATATTCAGTGTGACCTATTCAAACTTTACTCTGACATATATAAAATATCCAAGGAAAAGAAAGAAGACTCACAATTGAAACTACATTCTTAAACAAAAAAATTACAAGAAAGGAAAGAATAATAAAAGACAATCTATTGACTAAAAGTGACTTAAAAACCATATCAAACTTAAGTTCTTTTAAAATACACACACACACTTTTTTTTTTTCTTAGAGAAAGAGTGAGAGAGAGAGAGGTGTTCTTGAAAGATCAAGTCATAAAATGATAGCCTAGACCCTAGCCTCCCTGTTAGGTACCATGCTGCTGCCCCTAGTGTGTCCAGGCTAGTCCAAGAGCTTAACCTGGACACTCCATGTGGCTCCAGCATTGTGTAGCATACCACAGCAGCTGGACCCAAATTGTTTTTAACGAGAAAGATTAAAGCTATAGTATATAGGGTCACATACTGATAAAATCAAAATAAATGCATGAAAGTAATTACTGTAAAGTCAAGATAATACTACTTATGGAGAAAGGAAAGACTGTGATTAAGAAGGTTAATGGAAGAATTTCTAGAATAACTGGCACAGTTCTGTTTCTTGGGTGGTAGGTGTAAGTTTATTAATTTTATAATAATGGTCTAAGATGGTGTTTATTCTTGAAGGAAAACTGACTGGAAGGGAGCAGGATGGGGGATTTGGGGATGCTGGCATGTATTCTGCTTCTTGATCTAAGTTCTAGTCACATGCATATGTTCCATTTTTTTTTAATTTGTTGATCTGTTCACTTATATGCACTTTTCTATGTGTAAATTATACTCACATAAAATTTAAAAATTCTATTTGTCATTCTAGTAAACCCTTTTGATAGTCATGTTCTTTCCACTGGACACATAATGGTAGAAATATCCTCACATGATTAATCTCAATATCTAATCATCAAAAATTTGGACCCTGATCTTGGAACAGAATACTACTTCTGCAAAAATAACTGTAGGACTCTCCATGCAAGCCAGAAACAAAACAGGAGTAAGATTATAGAGGCATTATATTGTCTAGAGTAGTCTGTTTTTCTCAGAAATGATCCATACTGCTCTATAGAAATTATTCAGCTTCACCAAAAAAGTTAACTGGGACCTTCCTGTTATGCTAAACAATATTTGCACTCCCAATACAATTTGTACCCCAAAAGGCTATTTTCTTTTAAATTTAGAGACTAAGTTTTTTTCATGTTTACCATAGATAAACCTGATTGGTATATATTGGATAATTAATGGAGAGTTTATATATTCAAGGCCAATACATGCCCTGTGAACCATTTCTCATTGAGATATTAGCTCACTGACGTAAAAATAAAGGCATCTGGGGGCCAGCGGTTGGTGTAATGTCTATGTTGCTGGACTCTCATGTAGTGGACCATGGTTCGAGTCCTGGACCCGGTGGCTTAAACTCATGCTGGACACGAGTGTGTGCATGCCCAAGATCCCGAGAGGAGAATGGAGAAGGGATTGCAGCATGGCCATCCCCCTGGGGAGGGTGATTTCTCACTTTCTGTCTCTCTGTCTCTCTCTGTCTTTATGGCGAGCACATGCACCCTATAGCAAAAACCTCTCAAAAAAAAAAAAAACAGAGAAAATAAAATGAATGAATGAATGAATGAATAAATAAATAAAGGCCTCTTTAGAAAATTCATGGGTTTGCTTTATGCCTATGATCCAAATGGCAATATCGCTAATAGTCAGACTTTTATCAATGACTTAGCTAACACATTATAAATAATACTTCCACAGCTCCAAAATCTTTTTTTTTTTTTTTGTGGGGGGAGAGGAGGGACAAGAGGTTTTTGCTATAGGGCGCATGTGCTCGCCAGAAAGAGAGAGACAGAGAGACAGAAAGTGAGAAATCACCCCCTGGGGGATGGCTACGCTGCGATTCCTTCTCCTCCATTCTCCTCTCGGGATCTTTGGCACGCACACACACATGCCCGGCGTGAGTTTAAAACAGTGGGTCTGGGACTTGAACCATGATTGACTAACTATGTGGGATTCCAGTGACATAGCCAATGGCCATTACACTAACCGCTGGTCCCAAGCTCCCAAGTCTTAACTAACAACTAAATTTTATTGGTCCAAGTCACAATAGATAAATTAATATCTATAGAGTATCTTTTAGTCAAGATGATATCTCGTGTTGTGCTCAGATAAACAGTACTTTCATGTATAACGATCTCCAAATTAAAGTTGCTGAACACTTGGGCACTTGTTTTCTTGGCTTAGATTTGCTAATTTAAATCTTGACTTCATAGTGATCTACATAATTTACTCCTTATTTTTCTAATATCCTTTTTGTGTATTGTTTTTGGCAAGTGTGTACTCTCCAAAGTTTTCTTTTTTCTTTTTCTTTTTCTTTTCTTTTTTTTTTTTTTTTTTTTTTTTTTTGGTGTAGGTTTTTGGCATTTAGAGTTTTGCCACAGGGTGCATGCATTCACTGGAGAGAGAAAAAGAGAGGGGTAAAATGAGCAAGTGAGCAATCATGGCCCCTCCCCACTACCACCACAGGGGCAATGGTGATGCTGCGATCCCTTCTCCTCGATTCTCCTCTCAGGATGTTGGGCATGCAAACACATGTGCCATGTGTGATTTTCAGGCTGCATGTTTCAGGGACTTGAACCATCATCAATCATGTGGGAATCCAGTGCCTTAAATACCATGTCACCTGCAGGCCCTCAGAGTCATTTATTTATTTATTTGCTTATTTTTATTTATTTATTTTACTTAATTTATTCATTTCTTTCCATTAGAGAGAGAAAGAGAGAGTGAGAGAGCGAGAGAACAAGAGAGAGAGAGACAAGTAACCTCCAACGAGGTCTTCACACCAAAATCTACTCTAATCTCAGCAGACCTAGATAACAGGCATGTGGGTGTGCCCAGTATGATCAAGAAGATTTTGAGAAGGCAGCCCAAGCTTTCTCATATAGGTCCAGTTGCTTTACTGATGTGCAATCATTTGACCGTTTCCAGAATCTTTCATGATATTGCGCCACTAATGTCATATAAGACAATCCAGTAACTCAATTTGACAAAGGGAGCATAAAGGTGAAACCCTATTCCAATGCCAAACTCTAGTTTCTGAAACAATGAGATCATCTAATAATCACATAAGTGGTGTAGAACTGAAATAAGAATGCTTTTTTAGTGGACCATATAATCTAGCCAAGACGATTAAAGGAGTGGGGGATTGGAATAGCCACATTCTTAATAAGCAATTTTATCATAGAATATCTTGTGGCAATATTTTCACTTTACTTTCTTGTATCTACCTTGTCTTAAGAACTCAACCAATACAAAGCCTCACCTGGTTTTTCATATTCCAACCTAAAAATTGTTCTGACATGGGTGCCAGAAGGTGGCACAGTGGTAACACAACTGAACTCACATGGGAAGGTCCTGGGTTTGCATCCTGGACCACCGTGTACATGCTATATAGGTACATCTATCTATGCTTAAGCTGTAGACTAGCTGAGGTTACGGGTGGATTGTGGCATGAGAACCCTATTGGAGACACCTGTCCCTTTGCCTGTCTCTCTATTTCTCTCTTTCTGTCTCTATCTCTTTCTCATGTAGCAAATAAACCTACAAAAATATTTCTCATCCCAAACCATAATCAAAAGTAAAATTCATACATTCACTTTCTCTAAGGAGATATTTTAGAATTGCCCATGTAATGTTCTTTCTTCCACAATGTCAATAAAACTCAGCTTAATTATATCATAACATGTTTCTTTGTAAAGAACTTACCCTGTTTTGTCTTCTGCATAACACTTATAATGCCTCAAATATTATTTTTTGATTCGTTAGTCTATTACTTGTTATTTGCTTCCTCCCACTAGAATATAATTACATGAAGGCATGCTCTTTAAATATCTTATTCACCTCTATGTTCCTAGTACTAATATAATTTTGGCATAAGTGCAATTTTCCCTCACTGCAAATATGCTCCATGAAAGTAGAGATCCTGTGGTTCAAACTACCTAGCACAAAGTACATGTGTAATAAATAATGAAAATTTATGTTCTCAGAATGTATGTTTTATGTTCTCTCTCTGCACATAACTTCTTTGTATAGGGGCTTATGTGACTTTTTTGTTTGTTTAGACTTTATTTTTATGTTGCTTGACAAGCATGAGGAAAGATAATTTAATATGAGTTAGAAAACTTAATAAAATAAATGAACCTTCTTCCAACTGACTGGCTAACAATCTAGATTCATAAGTACTACAACATAGGCAAATGTCAGATATAACAAAGCAAACAGAAAAGAAGTAGAATTTATCACAGAACTAGTGAAGTGTACATATTGAATAAATGATCTGAATGAAGAATGAAAAGGAGGTGTGTCAATAGAGAGTGTCAACTCTAGTAATGTCATCTAAATTACCCCTGGCACTGTAGGGTGGCTACAGGAGATAGAATAGGGTAATCAGACTGACAAAACAAATACCATGTGTACTGTGGTAGAGAATCAAAAATTTTATTAGGTATTTAGTAGAGTAAAAGGTGGTATTTATGCAATTCATAAAAAGGCTTTTTCAAAATATCATATACTCTGTATCCTAATAAGTCAAATTGACATAGGTTGGAAACGTCCCTATAAAAATTGAAAAAGCAACATGTACAATGATTGGGAGCTCAATGTAACAACTGCTCAGCAAATTCAATTAATATCAACACTTAATAAGACAAATAATTGATATGTCAACTCAAAAAATTGAAAGAATGGCTCCTAGGCAAGATTTAATGATAATCAGCTTAAAGTTATTAACATATATAAAGCTGTAGATATACGTGTTGCTGCTTTTTAATTGGTGATGGTGAGTGGTGCTATACTATGGGGGAAGGAGGTGGAAACCCAGAAAACTTAAAAAAAAAAAATAGAGATACACTAAAGCAAAACTTGACATAGCAGAGACAAGCACTCTTCAGGAGGTAAGAAACCCTTAAATTATCGCCAAGTTCAAAGTTCTCAATCCCCTAAGGATTCCTTTTCATACATATTCAAATTAATGAGTCTCCATTCTACCTGCTTTCAAGAACTTCTGTCTCCTATGGCATTCTCTTCTGCTAGTATTTCTGATTATCTCAGGGAAATTCTTACATGTTCCAAAAATTAATCCTGGCTGTCACTTACCATCTTCTCTCAGACAATTGTTCCGGGCTTCTGTTTTCTAGGTTGCTTTGTCTTTGAGATTGTCACTTCACTCCAGTGTGAAAAAACACCTCACTCTTTTTTTTTTTTAACATTTTTTAAATTTTATTTTCTCTTTTACATTCAATCACATTATCTAGCTTACAAACTGAATATTTCAACATGTGAGCATTTCTCCCTAGTCCAGTTGATAAAACTGTAAACGTATCTTCAACAGATAATACCACATTTCTTGTGGTGAAAGGGAAACTCTTTTATGCTGCTGGTAAAAATGTAAATTAGTCCAGCCACTGTGGAGAACCATGTGGAGATTCCTCAAAAATCTACAAATAGAACCACCATATGATCCAACAATCCCACTCCTTGGTATCTTCCCAAAGGACAGAAGAATTCTTCATCAGAAAAGTGCTTGCACATCGATGTTTATTGCAGCACTATTCACACTTACTAAGACATGGAACCAACCCAAATGCCCACGAACAGATGAATGAATTGAAAAACTATGGCACATATACTCTATGGAATACTATTCAGCCATAAAAAAACACCTCACTCTTAATGTCTTAAATCTTTGCTAACTGTAAACAGCAGAAGTTAATACATCTCTTCTGAGAAGACAGCATTCTAGTTAAGTGTGTGGACATTGACACTAGATATCATAGATTCTAATGCCAGATTCCTCACTTACTAGCTGTGAGACATTCAAGAAGTTCCATAACTCTTTGAGCATTAATTATCTCCTATGTAAAAATGATATAGTACTAGTACCTATCTCATAAAGCTGTCTTGAGGCTTTAATGGGTAATTCCAAATGAGCATTAATAACAGTGTCTGGCACATATTAAGTACTAGCCAAGTGTTATGTATATGGATGTTTGGGAATAAAATAATGAGAATTATAAGCCACAGATAAATAACCAAAACCGAGTATTGTAATTCACCTGGTGTGTATTGGCTAATGCTACCACAAGAGCCGTCTAATTGGCTATTTCAGTCTTCTCTCACACATTTATTTTCATGTGTAAGGGGAAATTTATAGTTTATTCAGTGGAATTGCAATCCCCTTATTATCTCTCCAGAGTTTCCCACCATCAACCTCCCTCCTTGTAATAGAAAAGGAAATTCTATGCCTTCAGAAAACAATTGAAAACTATTATTTTGTGTCCCAGCTGTGGTAGCACATGCTGAATGCTGCTGCTTGGAAGGCTGAGGCCACATGGGAGGCCTAGCTTTCAGTCCTAGCTCATGCTAAAATGCCAGGCAAAGTAATACATGCCTGTAATCCCAGCTATTTGGGAGGCTGAGGTGGAAGGACTGTGAGCTTCCTGCCAGAGCAGGCAACATAGCTAAGCCCTGTCTGAAAGAGCTGGGCATGGTGATGTGCACCTGTGGTCCCAGCTACTTGGGAGGCTGAGGCAAGAAGATGGCAGCATGGAGGGACTGTATCTAAATCAAAGCAAAACAAAGCAAACGGAAACCCATACACATAGACCTACATAGAATCATGTGTGCGTGCACACACACACATACACATAACTAGAATAACTTTGTAAAATAACTCAGGTCACACTCCAGTAACTGCAGAACACTTTTACATTATTATACTCAGTAGTTGAGCTCTTCAAGTTCTCATTCCAGAATCCTTACTGGATTAACTGTGTCTATCTCAAAACAGAAAAGGACCATTTGCTATAAGGTACATGTGCTCAGAAGAGAGAGAAAGATACAGAGAAAATGAGAAATCAAACTCCAGGGGACATGGTCATGCTGCAATCCCTTTTTCTTCTCTCTTTTCTGGGGATTTTTGGAGCATGTGCATGCATGCGCACACACACACACACACACACACACACACAGTGTATTTTCAAGCCACCAGGTCTGGGAATTGAACTGGGAAGTTGGCTATGTGGGATCCAGTTATCTTAACCGCAGTGCCAATGGTTGGCCTGAAAAGAACCATTTTCTAAGTATTTTATCACAACCACCATCAAGAAAAGTAAGTTATAAATTTCAGTGGGCCTCCCCTTTAAAGTACTGAAAATACCTTGGAAATAGCAGTTGGTCCCATTACTTTTAAAAAATATACATAATTTTAAAAAGGTTTATGCTCTTAGATCATGTAATGCTCATGAGCCCTGGTTTTGAAGCTACACACAATTGGGTTAAAGTACTGGCAACAATTCAGGGAAGATATTTGACCTATTTTACCTGTAAAATGGAATTACTAGTGCCACTGACTTGATATATTTGTTTCCAGAGTTAAATAGGTAAATA
>NW_006209397.1:504857-512538 GCF_000334495.1 Tupaia belangeri chinensis
GCCCCCTTTGGGGGGGGGGGGAATCTCTCTCTTTCTGTCTCTCTGGTGAGCACACATGCCCTATAAGAAAAATCTCTCAAAAAATGGTAAAAAAATAAGACAGATGAAGACCTTAATTCATAATCTGGAACATAACAAATGCTTGATACATATCAAATATTTCTAAATTGTGGTGATAAATCCCAGGGGAAAGAAAGAACAGGCATTAAAAAAAATTTATACTTCTTGTTCTAACTTTTGCCTAGAGCCATAATGAGTTCTTGATGCAGTTCATGTCATCAAATTTTCCAAGAACAGCTGAAGAGATTCAAGATGACTGCAAAAAGTTGCATTTTGTCATATCTTGTTTTTAAGAGAAGGAGAAAAAAAATGACAGTGAAGGGTTCAGCTCTTCATTAAAAAAAAGAAAAGAAAAGAAAAAAAAAAAAACCAAGAAGGACCAGCAGTTGGCATAATAGCTATGTGACTGGACTCCCATGTAGTTGACCACAGTTCAAGTCCCGGACCCAGTGGCTTAAATTAACACTGATGGCGTGTGCATGTGTGCCCAAGATTCCAAGAGGAGAAGGGATTGTGGTGTGGTCATCCCCCTAGGGGGTGATTTCTTGCTTTCTGTCTCTCTGTCTCTATGTCTGTCTGTCTGGCGAGCGCTTGTGACCTATAGCTAAAACCTCTCCAAAAAAAAAAAAAGAAAAGAAAAAAAAAAGCAAGATAAAGTAACTCAAAATATAGCCTCATTTCATTACTTAAAATTAATGAATAGATTTTCTATGTCATTTTCTCCATCTTTTTAAATTATATACTGTAAATTCTCTTTAATACTTTTAATAATTTGTGGTTGCTTTTGTATGGCTGTTTTGAGTGCTTTTAGAGCTAGGAAAAAAGTTAAGTAAGGTACCAAAAGTGGTTATTTATGCTTTGGAAATGTACAACAGTTTAGCAATTTACCAAAGACCTGTTATTGATTCTAGATATCATTGATTTCTTTGAGGATATTTTCATATCTTCCTTTCATTGTTTTTATTGGCATGGGGGAAGATTGGGCATAATTTCTTGCTAAACTAAAGAGGAGAACTGAACTATTTTAGACTTATAAAAACTCTCGCAGTTTTGCGAGGCCAGCAGGTGTTGTAGTGGCTAAGGCTCTGGACTCCTACTTGACTACCACTCTTTTGAGTCCCTGAGTCAGCAGCTTGAAATTCACGCTGGGCATATGTGTGTGCATGCCCAAAATCCCTAGATGAGAAAAGAGAAGTGATTGCAGTGTAGCCATCTCCACTCAGGAAGTTATTTCTCACTTTCTCTCTCTCTGTCTTTCTCTGTCCTCTAGTAAACACACATGCCCTGTAGCAAAACCTCAAAAAATTAAAAAAACAAAACAAAAAAAAAAGCTTTCACAGTTCTGTACTGTGATAGGGCAATTCAGATAAAAACATTTCATAATTTTATAACATTCTTTCCATTTTTATTCATCTTTTTTGATTCAACATTAAGTTATTTTTGGCATCAAAGTGCCTCAACATGTCCTTCTTTATACTGAGGGTCATCTCACTGGTTGAGGTACTAGTTCTCTGGATGTTATGTTCTCTATTGTTTCATGCAAGTCTTTTGTTAACAAAAGGCCTAATGAAATCCCATGCTTTAAAGATTTTCATTTCATGTCTATTTCAATATGTTAAATCTTTTCAAATGTAGTCTTTATTACTTTAGAGAGCTTAGCACTGTACTTTGTTAACCAAAATCAAATATGTATCTTTCTTTCATTATGATTTTATATTACAGAATTAGTGTCACATTACAAAAAAAATTGTGGAAATAAAATTACACCAAAATTTAAGAGGTTAAAATAATAGTGAAGGGGTCCAGCAAATAATGTAGAAGTTAAGGCAGCTGAATCCCACATGGTTGACTGTGTACTTCAAGTCCCAGACCTGAAGGCTTGAAAAACACACTGGATATGTGTGCGTGTGTTACCAAAACTCAAGAGGATAATGTAGGATAAGCGATGGCAGCTTGGTCATCCTCCTTGGGGGCTGATTTTTCATTTTCCCTCTCTCAACCTCTCTCCAGTGAATGCATGTATCCTATTGCACATAAAAATAACAAATAAGCAATAGCGAAGGGTTTGCCCTGTAGTATAGTGACTAAGAAAGCCATATTCCACATGAAGGACCATGGTTTGAATCCTGGCCCTTGTGACTCCAAAAGTATGCCTCATGCATGTGCACACATTCCCCAAATCTTGAGAGGATTTGACTCAGAATCTGATTCATTTCTCTCTCACACACACTCTTCCTGTCAAGTTCTAAAAACAATAACAGTGAACATGTTATCTCACAATTTCTGTGAATCAGATGTTTAGGAGTGACTTAACTGACCAAAAATGGCTCAGTGTCTCATAAGGTTGCAGTTGAAGGGACCAACAACCCATCGGAGTGGCAAGAAGACGATTTTAAACTGAAAACTTTTAGATAAACAATTTTTCCCCTCTTATTAAGTTTATATATAAACTCTTATCTCTTACTTTCTATGGAGATACTCTTTACACAGTGCTCCCACATGCAAGTGAAATCAATTTTTTTTCTTCTTAATCAATATAGTATCAGTTGATTTACAGCCCTTCCACCCTCTCACCAAACCCCCAAAACCATTTAGATCACTTCATAGAGGGAAAACTTTCCTTCTGACACAGTCAAAATGTAAACCTGGGGTGTAGTCATTTGAAGGCTTGATTAAAAATTGAACGGTGTGATTCTTTTTTTTTATTTAATTGTATTATTTTATTTTACTTTATTTTCTACATTTTAGTGATTCACAAAATACCTTAAACTAAAACTATGGACAAAGCTAGAATCTCGTTACAAGTGCAGTGCACTTTTCTTCTGAAACATTTAACATTTTAAATTAACTAATTAATTTACATTCATTCCCTGAGCATTGTCACAGCATACAAAATATGATTTTCCATCCAAAATATGCTGCATAGTGGCTTAATCATACATGTTCTCATCATTAATTTTCCATTTCTAGTTTCTCACCTTCTGCCATTTCCTACCCTCTTCCCACATTATCTTAGATGTCTACAGTTGTTTTCCATTTCTTTTTTCCCCCACACTTTATTGATTTACAGAGTTTATTAAGTAATCTAACTACTTTCAAAAGCATGTTTAGCTGGTATATACATATCAGTGAATACATGTCTGACTTTGAGTGTGAAACTCTGAGTAGAATGAATATACTATAAGGTAACACCTAGCTGATGCTATAAAGCTTACTATGGTCATTAACAGGTATTTTTTACTATATTTTTTTAATTTCAAGAAAAGCAGTTTTAGCTTTAATAAATCAAAAAAAAATACTAAGGGACTTTACTAAAAACTTAAAGCCAAGAAACAGGTTAGAATTCTGTTCAAATAGTAGGTACATGAACCTACTGGCTGCTCAAAATGGGAAAAAAATCCTTAAAACTGGAAAACAAAACCTTGAAGAAAATCAGCAATGTTTTAGTTAAAAGTCTAAAATGCTGTTTCACCAGTTCAGTCTCATGTACTTTATCTTCTGTTGTGGTCCGATCTTCCCGATTAAATTCTAGGAAATAATACTCAACTCCACATGAGTCTCTATGATTAAGTTGGCCATTTTCTTAGTTTTTGAAGTCTTATTTCCTTGTGTCTATATATAATTTTCCTGGTATAGCACTCGCTTGAGAACTTCCTGGAGATCTGGTTTGGTGTTGGTAAATTCAGGTTTTGCTTATTTGAGAATGTTCTTGTCTTTTCTTCCCATGTGAAGGATAATCTTGCTGGGTACAGCATTCTTGGTTGAAACTGCTTTTCCCTTACCAATTTGAATGTATTTTCCCATTCTTTCCTCGCTTGCATTGTTTCCAATGAGAGGTCTGCTGTTAGCCTGATGGGATGTCCTTTGTAGGTAAGTTACATTTTTCTCTTGCCAATCTTAATATCTTGTCTTTTTCTGTGGTTATAGTCAATCTGGCTATAATGTGTCCTGTAGAAGATCTTCTTGAGTTGATTCTATTTGAGGTCCTTTGTATTTCTTGGGACTAGATCTGTGAATGCCTCTCTAAATTCGGAAATTTTTCTTGCAGGATTTCATGGACTAGATTATCAATGCCCTTATAAGTCTCTTCACCTTTTGAAATACCTACCTGGATATTTAGACTTTAATGGTATCTAGTATTTCTCGTATATTGTCCTAATTTTGGGGGGCCATTTTCTCAGTCTTCATGGTGGATTTTTCTAGGCCAGTGATTCTACCACATCTGAGATTCAATTTTCTGGATGATCTAGTCTGCTTTTAATACTTTCAAGCGAGATTTTGACTTCCTGTATTATAGCCTTCATCTATAACAGGTCCATTTTATTCTTTTTTAGAGTGTGTGTTTCCTCTTTAAGATCTTGCAAGAATTTTCTCACCTCCTGGTACTCGTCAGCTCCTTTCTCCTTTCTCTTCTGCAGTTCATTGTCTCTCTTCTATTACATCTGTTAGCTTTGTCATTTTGAATATTCTAAAATCCTTATCAGACATTTCCAGGAGTGTCATTGTACTGTCTAAGGATGAAGAAGTGTTATTCTTGGGAACCAGCAGTTAGCGTAATGGCTATGTCGCTGGACTCCCACGTAGTCGACCGCGGTTCGTGTCCCGGACCCGGTGGCTTAAAACTCACGCCGGGCGCGTGTGCGTGCGTGCCCAAGATCCCGAGAGGAGAATGGAGGAGAAGGGATTGCGGCGTGACCATCCCCCCTGGGGGGTGATTTCTCGCTTTCTGTCTCTCTGTCTCTCTCTGTCTGTCTGGCGAGCGCACGCGCCCTATAGCGAAAAACCTCTCAAAAAAAAAAAAAGAAGTGTTATTCTTTTCCCTTAGAGGAAAAGTCTTTTCTTGCTTTCCCATATTTCTTATGATTCTGCAGTGATTTTTAGTCAACTGATGGATGGTGCGTTTCCTCCTGATTCTTTAAGTTCAATCTGAGTGTTCAGCAGAAGGAGGTGATCTGTAATCTTTCTTCTGTTCCATTTTCAATCTTTATGCATTAGACTCAGGGTGAAGAAAGGAATATTCTGACCCTTATCAAACTCAGATGATTGGAAACTGTTCACTTGGACCTGTCTCGACACTTAGTGCACAGAGACTGATCAGAAAATGAATAAATATACAGAAAAAGGAAAAGAATTAAGGAAAGAAGAAGAAAAATAAAATAAAAAAGAAAAAAAGAGAAAAGAGGATTTAAAAAACCATAAGACTGTAATTTTAAAAAGCAAAACTGAAAACCATGCTGTGCGTGAAACCAGTATTTCACAGCTGAAGTAGAGTATCCATATCAGGATAGGCCTGGGTTCCCTGGTGCCTTTCCTATATGAAGTGAGGAAAGGCACTACTTAACACAATAAAGGAGAGGCTTGAGAGCCCAGAGAATATTTTACTTTAAAAAATTTTTAAAAAGTAAAAGTCACAGGGAGACACAGTGAGACAGAGAGACAGAAATGAAGAGAGACACAGAGCTATCTCTACCCACTAGAAGTGAATCTGAAGGGAGAAGTCTCAGCAGAATATCTTCATTTTTTGTCAAGGAAACCAATATTTCACAGTTGAAGTACGGTATCCATATCAGGATAGACCCGGCTTCGCTGATGCCTTTCTAGAAATGAGTCTGGAGGGGGAAACCTCAGCAGAAAGTCTTCAATTTTGGTGTAGAAAACCAATATTTCACAGTTGAAGTACGGTATCCATATCAGGATAGACCCGGCTTCGCTGATGCCTTTCTAGAAATGAGTCTGGAGGGGGAAACCTCAGCAGAAAGTCTTCAATTTTGGTGTAGAAAACCAATATTTCACAGCTAAAGTACAGTATCCATATCAGGAAGGGTGTAATTCTAAGTCTCATAAACATGAGTGGGAGCTTCATGTTGGATATTGCCCAGGGAACCTTAATTTTCTTCATGATTTAGAGTTCTCCATAGGACTGCTAGTCTATCTTCATGTATATAATGACTGACTTTGCCTAGAGTGAATGATCAAAGAGAGAGCAAAAGAGAACCTACAATGTATTTTTATAACGTAGCTTCAGAACACACACACTGATTTCTGCAATATCCAACTGACTGTATAAGTCAGAGTTATTCCATATGTGAGAGGACTATGTAAGGAATAAATAACAGGAGGCAGGAATCACTGGGGGCCATTTTGGAGTCTAGTTATCATAATGAGTATTTTTTCCCTATTTAGTTGAAATCCCATGGTAAATACAATTTTGAATTATACTTTTAAAATTAACATTATATAGAAAACCATTTCTCTGTTACTACATCATCATCATAATCACCCTTTTTAATGACTACATAGTACCCCATCATAATTTAATTAGCAGTTTCATGATTCTTGACATTTAATTTCCTTCTAAAATAGATAATTTTGACATTTAATCATTTCTTTTTTTATTACAGTACTTAGCATTTTTTTTTTTACAACATTAACCCCATAAAAAGGATTGCACATTTTGCCTTAAAAAATGCAGTTGCTTATTAGCCTGCTTAGACTTGATGGATTCAGTTGGTCTAATTTCTTCATCAGAGGACTATTTAAGAGAAGTATTTTTGTTTCCCTGGAAACTCATTGTGCTATGTGGATAGAACACAAATCAATGGGTTGACCTAATTAATTTTTAAAAAAATTTTGCTATAGCATGTATGCACTCTCCAGAGAGAGAGACACACACACTGAAAGAGAGAGGAGAGAGAGAGAGAGAGAGAAGGAGAGTGAAAAGCACCCCCATGGGAGATGTCCTTGACATAATCTCTTATCCTCTATTTTCCTCTTAGAGTTTTGGCCACAGATACATGTGCCTGGTGTTTTTCAAGCAACGCTGTTGGTTATTTGGGCTCAACTGCCTTCCCACCACATCACCACCTGTCCTGGGTTGACTTAATTATCTAAATACATGTTTAGTCATTAAGAAAAACAGGAAACACTCAGTACCAAAACTCTTATAGAATCTTCATTTATTATAAAATAATGCTCATAAAAATATGACTTAGAAGGCCTATCACAATTTGTACCCTGTCTACACTACATCTTCAGTCTCTTCTTTCACATAACCCTACATTTGACACAAGCTCTGTCTGTAGGAGATATTCAGATGTCAAACATGCCAAAGTCCTTCACTCACACATTTTGTCACATTGCTTCTGAAGCTTAGGATGCCCTTCAGAACTCCCAATACCACCTGTCCCATTTATCTGACAAACTGCTCATCTTTCAAGACATGAAGCTTCAGCTTCTTCCTTTGCATTCCCTTGTTTCTCTTCTTTTAAAATTTTTATCATAGGATCCAGAAATTTTTATTACACTCATTTTTATGTTTCTTGAAAGCAACAGTTTTGAAGTATCATAATCAACGGCATATTCTCATTGTCTCCCTCAGGTAGACATAAGTACTTAGCACATAGCCATTGTACAATAAAAGGTGAAACTATGGGCCAGCAGGTGGCATAGTGGTTAAGGCACTGAACTCATACATGGTTGATTTTGATTTGAGTTCCAGACCTGGTGGCTTGAAACTCATGCTGAGAGAGTGTGCATGTATGCCCCAAACCCTGAGAGGAGACTGGAAGAGAAGGGATTGTGGGGCAGCCATCTCCCCCTAGTGGGTGATTTCTCGCTTTCT
>NW_006209397.1:512556-514518 GCF_000334495.1 Tupaia belangeri chinensis
TCTGTCTCTCCAGTGAGCACATGTGCCCTACAGCAAAAATCTCTCTAGGAAAAAAACAAAAACAAAAAACAAAACAAAACAAAACAAAACACCAAGAAAGGTGAAACTAATAACCCATGGAGATATTCAGCATCTTCCCCCTTGTCACCTTAGGAAAGGCCCTAACAGAGCTTACTGTTTGGTTAGATCATCATGTGAGGAGATTTTGAGACCTTTTTGTCTTATAGTCAACAAATATTTATTGAACACCTTCTTGATACTAAGCACTGTTCTGTTCTACTTACTAGAGTACATCGGTAAACAAAACAGACAAAGCTTCTGCCGTTATGAACCTTACGTCATAGTGGATAGTAAAAGATAATAAATAAATGTATGTTAGCAAGTAATAAGGATAAAATAAAATAGGCTTATGGTATAAGGTATTCAAGGAAGGCTTTTCAGAAAAAGATATGTGTGCAAAAAGAAGTAGAGAACTGAGTATTGTGTTAACTAATGAAAGAGTATTCTAGCAAAGACAAGAAAGTACGTGACGCAATCACAGGGTAATAAAGAGCTAGTGTAACTGCTGTTAAGTGAACGAGGAGTGTGAGGCTGAAATTACAGAAAACAAAATGGGGTCAAATTTAGACTTCTGTATTTACTCAGAGTGAGAAATGAAGTGACACAGACATATTTTTTTTAAAATATTTCTCTAGATGTTGTGTGGAAATTAAGGTGTAGGAGATTGAGGGGCAAAAAAGGAACAGCATTTAGGGGGACTGCTGAAATAATTCAGATAAGAAAACTGTTTCCCATATGGCCTATTAGGGTTCTAGTCCTGGCTTTCACAGCTGAGAACTACCCTGAACATGAGCACATGCTCTGAATCCTGATGGGATAAAGAACTGGAGGAAAGGGAATTGCAGCCTGACCATGTGGGCCCTGTTTGGAGGTGCTTTCCCTCTCTGGCTCACTTTCTAGGATAAGTGTGTATTCATGTTTGTATTAACTGGCATTAAGGAAAGGAAAAGAGGGCCAGCCAGGTGGTGTGGTGATTATGGAGGCAGGATCCCATATGGCTAACTGCATGATTTGAGTCTGATCTGGTGGCCTGAAAAACATACCAGGTGCATGTGCGTGCTTGCCCAGAATCTCAAAAGGAGAATGGAGGAGAAGAGATTGCAGCACGACTATCTCCCTTGGGGAGTGCATTCTCATGTGTTCTCTCTCTCTCTCTCTCTCTCTCTTTCTGCTTCTGGAGAGCACATGTGCCTATTGCTAAATAAATCAATAAATATATGTTTAGAAAAGGATAATAAAATAAAACAAAACAAATATTGATCACTTGGACATTGAAGAAGGGGTGAATATGTGAAAGTTATCATATTTGGAGTATAATGTGAAAGTGCAGCCAACAATGATAAATAGGGTATCAGATATGAAAGAGAAAGGAATCAAAGATAACTCTGTAGTATATGGTCTGAGAAACTGAGAGAACAAGATTGCCGTTTTCTGAGACAAGGAAGACTGTTGGAGGAACAGATTGTGAGGGAAAGATAAGAAGTTTTGCTTATACCATATTAAAATTGCATTTGGCAAGTAGGAAGTTGGATGTAGAAGCCTAGAGTTGTTCTAGTTACTAAACTAGTGTCTTAAAACAATGACAGCATTTATTTTGTTTTTGAATCTATAGTTTCGGCAGGCACTGATGAGGACAATTTATCCATGCTCCACTTCTTATCATCTGAAATTACTTACATCTGGGGGACTGGAATCTTCTGAAGGGTCATTCCATACCATGACTGGTGGTATACGCTGGTTGCTGACTGAAACCTTAGCTGGACCTGTTGTTTAGAACATTTAAGCATGGTCTCTCCATATGGTCTAAGCTTCCCAGCAACATGAAAGACAGGTTCCTAAAGAAAGCATCCCATAAGAGAGAGGAAGAAAAAACAGAGGGGGGGGGGGGTCATGCACACATAA
>NW_006209397.1:514649-517919 GCF_000334495.1 Tupaia belangeri chinensis
ATAGAGACAGAAAGTGAGAAATCACCCCCCAGGGGGGATGGTCACGCCGCAATCCCTTCTCCTCTATTCTCCTCTCGGGATCTTAGGCATGCACGCACACGCGCCCGGTGTGAGTTCTAAGCCACCGGGTCCGGGACACGAACCGTGGTCAACTATGTGGGAGTCCAGTGACATAGCCATTATGCTAACTGCTGGTTCCCATTTCCACCATATTCTTGTCAGTGGGAGCAGTCATAAGTTCTACCAAGTTTCAAGGAGAGGAAATGGAATGCTAATTACACTGTAAGATGAGAACATGACAGACATAATTATGACCCACACCTAATTCCCTTTGTTGTCATCTTCAATTCAGATGAACCTGAATTTCTCGTCAAATGAACCTTCTCAAAGCCAAAAATTTCCAACAAATGTATGAAAACTGGAACTGAGCAGAGCCAGAAGGTGGCGTGACGGTTAATGCATTAAATTCCCATGTGGTTAATCATGGTTTGAGTCCCAGACCTTATAGCTTGAAAATCATGCTGGGCACATGTGCACGCATGCCCAAGATCACAAGAGGAGAAGTGTCGCATGGTCATCCTTCCTGGGAGATGCTTGCTTTCCCTCTTTCTGTCTCTTCGATGACTGTATATGCCCTATAGTAAAAATCTCTTGCTTTCCCTCTTTCTGTCTCTCTCTGTCTCTTCGGTAACTGTATATGCCCTATAGTAAAAATCTATCTTAAAAAAAAAAAAAAAAACCTTCAGGACCAGCAGTTAGTGTAATGGCTATGTCGCTGGACTCCCATGTAGTCAATCATGGTTCATGTCCCAGACCCAGTGGCTTAAAACTCACGCCGGGCACGTGTGCCCAAGATTCTGAGAGGAGAATGGAGGAGAAGGGATTGTGGTATGGCCATTCCCCCTGGGGGGTGATTTCTCGCTTTCTGTCTCTCTGTCTCTCTGTCTGGTGAGCGCATGCGCCCTATGGCAAAAACCTCTCAAAAAAAAAAAAAACCCTTCAGCAAAAGACAAGGTATATATTAATTTTGCTCAGTTCCAGTTCTTTTTCTTTTTTCATATTTTTTTCATAATACGTGTATGCTTACCAGAGAAAGATAGAGAGGGGAAGTAAGAAATCACCCCACTGGGGTTACCATTAAGTCATCTGCTGGTCTCATACTGTAGGGTACTTTAAGACTGATAAATGCTTAGGAAATTTAAAAATCCAATATACTTGTGGGACCAGCAGGTGGCATAGTGGTTAAGTTGCTGAACTCCCATGGTTTAAGTCCTAGACCTGTAGGTTTGAAACTCAGGCTGAGTTTGTGTATACGTGTACTCAAAATTCCAAGAGGAGACTGGAGGAGAAAGGATTATGGCATGACCATTCCTCCCCACCACCCCGGAGAGTGAGTTCTTGCTTTCTGTCTCTCAAGCAAGTGTATGTGCCCTAGAGAAAACAAAAACAAAAACAAACAAAAACTCTGAAAAATAAATAAACAAATAAAGCCAATATACTTACTTGTCCTTCACTTTGAATCTCAGTGGTCTTCAAGTAAATAAATTAGTATACTTTTAGCATATTCTATACATTTTGTTATAAAATTATAATGCCTTTAAATAAGTCTAAATATCTAATAGCTACCCATGGGAAATGAAAATGCAATATTTTTCTTATGATGCCTATTCAAGAATGTACTAAAAACATATTTTAAGTGATATCTCATGCCTATTTTAGCAATCTTAAATAAAACTGGGATTTTTGTGTTGAAATAATGAAGGGTATTCAAATATTAATCAAGATAATAAATGTTACTGACAGTTGGTAAATGTTTGAAGCAATATTGATGGTATGCAGAGACACGGACAAAGGCTACATGTTTCTGATGGAAGTGATAGACATTCAAATATAGTTGGATGAGGGCACTTTTATGAAACAAGAAACCCAGGAACATGCTTCCATTTGCAGGGGCAATCTCCCTTTATAATGAAGTCCCCATAATGGTATCCACTGATGATAATATCAGGTAATATCAGGGCTCAACAGATTCTTTAAGAACACAATTTAGGCATTTATTAAAGCAGGGAGAGATATCTATATAACCCTCTAGACAACCTAATTCTTAGAAAAGACACATAGTCATACTTTATTTATTAACAATCTACTGTTGTAATGTAGTCAAGTGGATCCAAATCGACTGCATCAGGGTACAAATGCATTTTTCCCTGGGGATAATTACCTCAATAGCACTTATCTTCTTGAAAGCTAGTGTAAGTCAGCCTTAGCATATTTTTGGCAAATATGACTTTAATCATCTTGAATAAATATGTTTTATGCCTACCTAAACGCAATCCCCCCAGATGCTCTTCTATCATTTTACAAAATTGTATAAAGTGGATATCCACTGGCATTTTATCATATTTTTAGCATGTCTTAAGAAAAATCTGTTCCAAGATGTAACGAATCAGATACTGAAAGTTATACGAGGCACTATAATTTAACATATATAATCATAAAAATCCTGATATATAACTTCAAAATTAAAATTACTTGTGAAATAAAATAAATTATGGCTGGCCCCATTGTCTAGTGGTTAAGAAAGCTAGCTCCCATATGGCCTACCACTGTTTGAATTTTGGTTCCTATGGCTTTAAAAATATGCTGTGTGGGGACCAGCAGTTAGCGTAATGGCTATATCGCTGGATTCCCACATAGTTGACCGCGGTTCGAGTCCCGGACCCAGTGGCTTAAACTCACACCGGGGGCGTGTGCGTGCGTGCCCAAGATCCCAAGAGGAGAATGGAGGAGAAAGGGATTGCGGCATGGCCATCCCCCCTGGGGGGTGATTTCTTGCTTTCTGTCTCTCTGTCTGTCTCTGTCTGGCGAGCGCACGTGCCCTATAACAAAAACCTCTTCCCCCCCAAAAAAAAATATGCTCTGTGTGTTTGTGTGTATGCATATGTCTGTGTGCTTGTTTGTATTCATATGTCTGTGTGCATGGTCATACACATCTGCACACATGTGTGTATGTGCATATGTGCCCCAAATCCTAATAAGATGCAGAAATATAGGAAAAGGGACTAAGGTGCAATCAGGGTGGAGGGATACTTTCTCCCTCTTTTTATTTCTCTCTCTCTGGAGAGTATACATGTCCTCTGGAAATTAAAAAAAAAGAAAGAATGAAAATAAGTTTCTTTTGGACTTCCAAATATCAGTGAGAAGCACTGACTTGTGTAAAAATAAAATTTCTGTGTTGAGAATAATAAAAATTTATTTTGCATCATTTAC
>NW_006209397.1:517931-520747 GCF_000334495.1 Tupaia belangeri chinensis
AATAAATAAATAAATAAATAAATAAATAAATAAATAAATAAATAAAGTTAAATTAAATAATTCTTTAAAAAATAAAAAAAAGAGAAAATACCCAACCAAGAAAATATTGGCAATTCTTAATGTTATTTTAAATTTTTTAGAAACATAAATCAGATGATGGCAATCTTGTGTTTAAATGATTTTTTTTTTTCCAAAGGGCATGTACACTTGCCTGAGAAAGAGAGTTCAGGGCATAAAGCACCCCCTAATGGGACATAGTCAAGCCACAATCCCTTTTACTAGAGAAAATACCCAACCAAGAAAATATTGGCAATTCTTAATGTTATTTTAAATTTTTTAGAAACATAAATCAGATGATGGCAATCTTGTGTTTAAATGATTTTTTTTTTTCCAAAGGGCATGTACACTTGCCTGAGAAAGAGAGTTCAGGGCATAAAGCACCCCCTAATGGGACATAGTCAAGCCACAATCCCTTTTACTCCGTTTTTACATCCCTTCAAGGTTTTAGGTATGTACCACATGTGCCTGGCATGTTTTTCAATATACTCAGGCTGGGATTTGACCTATAGTCAGCCATATGGGATCCAGTTTTCTATGCACAAAGTTTAACTGCTTTGCTATAGGGCTGGCCCTTGTGCCTAAAGCCATACAATTACTTCCTCTTGCAAGCAGAACAAAATTCAAACTCCTGATATGGCCTGTAACACCTTGTATCACCTATCACTGTTAAACACCTCCATATCGCTTCTCACAGCACTTTTTATGTGCAAAAGGTTGAGCAGTTTTACCTTTCCTGGTTCTGGTCATGCCTTCCTGTTCAAGGACTTTTTAAATTTACTGCTTCTTTGCCTGGAGTGCCGTTTTCCCAGAGTCTCAAGTTGCTGCTTCCTTTATGTCATAATCCTGCTTCAAATGTACTTGCTAAGAGAGGTTTTTCTTAAACACTCAAACCCAAGAAGCATGCCAAATCCAAGTCACTGATTATCACATTTCTATTTTGTTATAGTTCTGAAATTCTCAGTTTATTTACTTCTTTACTCACCTATTTACCCCCTTTCTTTCCTACCTCTTCTGTATTTCTAAATGCTTTTTTATACTGTTTCTTCATTTATAACACATTTCCGACTTGTAGCCGAAAATGTACCATGTACTCATCTTCTTGTTCAAAGACATCAGCTCATTATTATATATATTTTTCAAATGTATGAATACATTCTATACTATAGTTGGCTCTACTAAAAATGTTTAGATATGAAGGAGATATTGAAGATCAGTTAGTGGTCTAATGTCCTTGAAAACTAGTGTTATTTCTCTTGGAATCATAATCTGAAGCTAGAAGCTTGAGATTCTTTAACACTCACCAAGGCTAAACAAGAATCAGTATTATAAATATTTGTGAAATTCTACTACTAAAGAATGTAAATTTTTGTTTGCCAAATGAAGAATTAAATACCTGTTAATTTATTACCTGTTAATTATATATATTTTTTATTAAAATACACTCTTTTCAATTCAGATAAAATAGCTTTATTGAGATTTTATTCATAAACCATAATGTCATACTTTTATGTATAGAATCAATGGATTTTATTATAGTCACAGAGTGTGCAACCGTTATCTTTCTTCAAATATTTTAATACTCAATAAAGTAATTCATAATAATTAGCAGACTCAACACATACCAAAATCACACCCCAATACAAAAAGCCAATGGAACACATTAATACATTTTGTCTCTGTGGATTCGAATACTCTGAACATTTTATGGAAAGGTGTGTCCTTTGATGTCTGATTTCCCTTTTGAAATTTTTTTTTCTTTGTATTTCTATTTCTTTTATACATTCAATCATGTTACTTAGCTTACAAAGTGAACATTCCAACATGTGTACATTTCTCACCAGTCCAGTTGACAATATTATAATGTTATCTTCAATAGATAATAACCCATTTCTTTGTCCCATAAATGCTTTGCCTCTCTATGTTTCTCCTTCATGTCTTTCCTCAGATTCTGCTCCTTCATTCACTCTCTTCCCACACTGTATCTGATATTAACAACCATTTATATACGGAATGAGTCATTGAAGGACATGATTTTATAAACGAAAGGGCACAATAGGGATTACTTCCTAAGGTATAACTGCATTTCTTCTAAAACTTTTCTTTTTAAGATATCAAAGGTAGAGAGTTATGGAAGGTCTTAAACATATTCAGAACTCTAAGTTCTTTAAGAGCTACATTGTTACTTTGAATACTCACCATCAACTGGCAGATCTTTCTCTAGCTCCAAGCATTCCTCATCTGTGAGCTCTATCCCAATTTTTTCCAAGTTATTTTTGATTTCACTGACACTAACTTCTCCTCCTTCAAAGAACAAAATGTATGTAGGTAAGAGTTTTCTAGATACCAAGGAGGAGGATTGCAGGCTCATATGGTAGTTTGATTTGTAGGTCTTTGAGAAATCTCCAAATTGTCCTCCAGAGTGGCTGAACCAATTTACATTCCCACCAGCAGAGTAGGAGAGTTACTCTTTCATCACACTTCTGTCAGCACTTGTCATTTTCTGTATCTTTTAATCTTAGTCATTCTGCCTGGGGTTAGGTGGTATCTCATCGTGGTTTTGATCTGCATCTCCCTTACAATAATAAATGATTAGCATTTTGTCATATGCCTTTTTGCTATTCATATGTCTTCCTTAGAGAGTGTTTTATTCAACTCACTCTCCCATCTTTTGGGTTTTTTTTGAGAGATTTTCATTGTAGGGCGCGTGCACTCGCCAGACAGACAGAGAGAGACATAGAGACAGAAAGCGAGAAATC
>NW_006209397.1:520829-550061 GCF_000334495.1 Tupaia belangeri chinensis
GGCGTGAGTTTTAAGCCACCGGGTCCGGGACACAAACCGTGGTCGACTATGTGGGAGTCCAGCGACATAGCCATTACGCTAACTGCTGGTTCCCTCCCATCTTTTGATAGGGTTAATCATCTTTTTTTGGGACAGATGCTTGAGTTCCTTGTGTATTCTGGTTATCAATCCCTTACCTGATGCAAAGTTTACAAAAATAGTTTCCCATTCTGAGGGTTGTAGATTGACACTAATTACTGTGTCATTTGCCATGCAGAAACTTCTTAATCTGATGTAATCTCACTTGTCTATTTTTGGGATTATTGACTGTGCTTTGGGTGTCTTAGTTAAGAAGTTTTTTCCTACCCGAATGTCTCCCAGTTTTCCCAGTGTTTTTCAGCAGCAGTTTTATAGTTTGCGGTCTTAGGGTAAGATCTTTGATCCACTTTGAGTTGATTTTTGTCAAAGGTCAGAGGTCGGGGTTCAGATTCATATTTCCGCAAGTGGATATCCAGTTTTTCCAGCACCATTTGCTAAAGAAACTTTCCTTTCCCCACTGGATTGACTGGCACCCTTTGTCAAAAATCAATTGGAGTTTATTTCTGGGGACTCTTCTGTTCCATTGGTTCACCTGTCTGTTTCTGTGCCAATACCATGCTGTTTTGATTATCATGTATTTGTAGTATATTTTTGGGTTAGGGAGTGAGATGTCACCCACTCTACTCTTCTTGTGCATGATTTCTTTGGCAATACGAGGTCTTCTATTATTCCAGACAAATTGTATGATTGTCTTTTCTAGATCTGTGACAGATATGATGTCTGGTTTCTTTCATTTAGCATAAAATTTTTAGGGTTAATCCATGTCACTACAAATATCAGTATTGCATTTCTTTTTGTGGCAGAATAATATTCCATTATGTGGTTATGACATATTTGCTTACTTATTCATCAGTTGACAGAATCCAAGATATTTCCACATTTTCCTCCTGTGAATAACTATAAGTGGTCAAGTATTTGAAAATAGGTTTTTGATTCTCTTGATTATACAAGAGGACTTTATAAGGTTTATGGAAAAAATGGAGTTAAAGTACAAGCTTATTTTTGGTGCAATTTTTTTTTGAAATCTATGCATGTTTTTTTTTCTTTTTTAATGGTGGTTGCGTATATTTATTTATTTTCACTTCATATTAATTTCATATTTTACATAAAGTCCTCATCCCCATCATAATGTATACAATACATATTTTTAACAGGAGACTGTACATTTCTCCATTTATCAAATGTTTCCTCCCCTTTCACTTTACACCCTCCCTCCACTACCCAGTTTCTATGCCCCTTACAGTCTCTAGCACCCACACCAATTTTCTCCATCATCACATCTTCAGATCTCTCAACTTCTGCCATGGAGTGCAGACACTCAGGACACTCAATACAAGTAGAATGACAATATGCAATGCGTGTCTTTCAGTCTGGCTCACTTTGCTCACCATTAAGTCTGCTATATTCATGTACTTTGAGTCAAATATTAGGATTTAATTGTTTCTTATAGCTGAATAATACTCTATAGTTTATATGTGGCACAGTTTTCAACTCAGTCAAGACAGTCACTAGTTTTTGGAAACTTATGTTGACTCCATGTTTTGGCAGTTGTGAATAATGCTGCATTTCAACTCAGTCAAGACAGTCACTAGTTTTGGAAACTTATGTTGACTCCATGTTTTGGCAGTTGTGAATAATGCTGCAACAAACATGGATGCGCAAATATCTATCTGATTGAGTGTTTTCCTATCTTTTGGGTAAATAACAAGGAGTGAGATTATTAGAAGTTATGGCAGTTCTATTTTCAGGTTTTGGAGGAACCTCCTCATTGTTTTCCACAGAGGCTGGACTAATTTATATTCCTACCAATGTTTTAAGAGGGTTCTTTTTTCACTACAGCCTTACCAGAATGTTTCATTATTAATTTTTTTGACCCTAGCCACTTTAAATAACAAGGAGTGAGATTATTAGAAGTTATGGCAGTTCTATTTTCAGGTTTTGGAGGAACCTCCTCATTGTTTTCCACAGAGGCTGGACTAATTTATATTCCTACCAATGTTTTAAGAGGGTTCTTTTTTCACTACAGCCTTACCAGAATGTTTCATTATTAATTTTTTTGACCCTAGCCACTTTAACTCGGGTTAAATGGTATCTCATTGTGGTTTTAATTTGTATGTCCCTTATAACAAGAAATTTTGAACAATTTTTCATGTGCTTTTTGACCATTTGTAAGTCTTCTTTGGAGAGTTGTTATTCAGTTCATTGACCCAGCATTTAACTGATTATTTATTTTTGTATGGGTTAGTCACTTGAATTTCCTATATTCTAAATAACAATCCTTTGTTTGAGGAATAATTTGCAAATATTTTCTCCCATTCTGAGGATTGTCTAGTTATAATTTCCTTTCGTATGAAGAAGCTTTTTAGCTTGATGTAATCCCACGTGATTATTTTGGGGATTATTTGTGGTACTTTAGCCGTCTTATTTAAGAAATCTTTGCCTTCTCCAATGTCTTCAAAAGTTTCCTCTACATTTTCTACCAGAAATTTTGTAGTTTGAGGCTTTATATTTAAATATTTTGATACATTTTGGGTTGATTCTTGTTAATGATGAGAGATAGAGGTCCAGTTTTAATTTTTTTCATGTCTATATATCGTTCTTCCAGCACCATTTGCTGAAAAGACTCTTTTCTCCACTTCATTGTCTTGTATCCATTGTTAAACATAAGTTGGCTGTATGATTTGGGATTTATTTCTGGAGTCTCTATTCTGTTCCATTGGTCTATGTGTCTATTTTTGTGCAAGTGCCATGCTATTTTGATTATCACTGCTTTTTAATATATTTTAAAGTTGGGTAGTGACATGCCTCTTGTTTTATCCTTTGAGCACAGTATTATTTTGGTGATATGGGGTCTTTCATTATTCCAGACAAATTTTGTAATTGTTTCATCTATTTGTGTGAAGAAGCAATTGGACTGGAATCACACTGAATATGTAAATTAACTTGGGTAGAACTGACTTTTTTATTTTTCTAGAGGTTTTTACCTTAGAGCATATGCACTTAAGATAGAGAGTGAGACAGACAGATAGAAAGACACAAACACTGAGAGGGAAAATGAGAAATCACCCCTGGGGAAGGTAGCCATGCCTCACTCCCTTCTCCTCCATTCTTCTTTTGGGATCTTGGGCATGCATTGCACATGCACCTAGCATGATTTTCAGGCCATTGTGTCTGGGACTCAAATCATGGTTGACCACGTGGGACTCCAGAGATATAATGGTGGTGGTATCTGCTGGCCCCTAGAACTACCATTTTGATTATATTGATTCTTCAAATCCAAGGACATGGAATGTCCTTATAATTTTTTGTAGCATATTCATTTTCTTTTTAGTTTTTATAGTTTTCCTTTTAAAAGTTTTTCACCTCTTTGGTTAGGTTTATTCCTAGGTATCTTATTTGTTTTTTGACTGTTGTAAGTGGGATTGCTTTACTCAAATCTACTTCAGTCTGTTGAGGGTTGCTGTACAAAAATGCTATAGATTTTTTTATATTGACTTTGTATCTTACTACTTTACTGAATTTATTTACCACTTCTAGGAGTTTTTTTTTCCCAAGTATTCATATTGGTTTTATATATATTTACATATATATTCGTATCATTTGCAAATAGAAACAGTTTAGATTCTGCTTTTCCTGACTGAATGCCTTTTATTTTTCTGATTGCATTGGCTAAGATTTCTAGAACTGTGTTGAAAAGGAGTAGCTTTACTTTGTTCCAGTTTTTACTGGGAAGGCTTTCAGCTTTTCCCCATTCATTATGATATGCACAAAGGGTCTGTTACATATGACTTTTATTGTGTGGAGGAATGTCCCTTCTACTCCATATTTTCCTGAGAGTCTTTATCATGAAGGGATGTAGCATTTTATCAAATGCTTTTTCTGCATCAATTGATATAATCATATGGTTTTTAATCTTTCTTTCTGTAAATGTGATGTATCACATTTATTAGTTTGTACATACTGAACCATGCTTACATCCCTGGGACAAAGGCTACCTGGTCGTGGTATGTAATCTTAATGTGCTGTTAGATTTGGTTTGCTAATATCTTGTTGAAAATTTTTGCATCACTATTTATCAGGGATGTTGCTCTGTAGTTTTCTTTTTTTGTTATGCCCTTGTCTGGTTTTGGTATCAAGATGATGGAGGCTGCATAGAATAAGTTTGAGAGCATTTCTTTCTTTTGAATCTTTAGAAATAGTTTGAGGAGAATTGGTGTTAGCTCTTCTATAAAAATTTTGTAGAATTCACAACTGAAACCATGTGGACCTTGGCTTTTCTTTATTGGGAGAATATTTATTACCAATAAAATATCATTACTTGCTATTGGCCTGTTCAGGCTTTTTAATTTCATCCTGATCCAGCCTAGTTAACTTTTACATGTTCCTAAAATTGTCCATCTTGTCTGGATCTTCTACTTTGTTGGCATGTAGTCACTCATAATATTCTCTCAGATTTTTTTTATTTCCAATATATCAGTTGTAATATTACCAACATCATTACTGACTTTATTTATTCCTTTCTCTGCTTCACTAATGGTTTATCATTTTTTAATCATCTCATAAGACAACATTTTTCATTTTTTAAGTTTAGTTCTTTTTTTCTGTATATCATTTATTTCAGTTCTAATCTTTAATTTTTTTTTCGTGCTACTTTTCTATTTCCTTAAGATGTGATGGCATTTCTTTTTTATAATGCACACTTTTCATGAGATTTTTGGAGACCTCCTTATATGCTTAGGAGAATTGCCAAGCTGTATAATAACCATAAGTTTAACATTTGAGGGACTGTTAAACAGGTTTCCACAGCTGTTGTGCCATTTTACATTTCCACCATAAACGAATATATGAGGGTTCTAATTTCTTCACTCCATTATTAACACTAATTATTATCTTTTTTTTTCTATAACCATCTTATTGGTTATAAAGTAGTATCTCCTTGATATGTTGACTTTCTTTCTCTAATGACTGATGAATGATGTTAACTCTTTTCATGTTCTTATTGGCCAGTTTTCTGTCTTTTTGATGAGGTATCTGTTCAAATCCCGTGTGTGTGTGTGTGTGTGTGTGTGTGTGTCCCTTCTCCATTCTTCTCTTGGGATCTTGGGCACACATGCATGTATACATGCCCAGCGTGAATTTGAAGCTACTGGGTCTGAACCATGGTTGATTCTGTGGGAGTCCAGTGACATAACCATCATGCTATCTGCTGGTCCCCCCTTGCCCATATTTTAATTGGGTTATTTATCTCTTTATTCTTGAGTTATATGAGATTTTATGTATCCTCAGTATATAAATATATTTTTACAGTTGTTTATTGCTTTTCATTTGCTGTTCATTGAAGCATGTATGATTTTAATTATGATAATATCCGAATTATCTATTTTATTGTCATATATGCTTTAGGTGTCATATATAAGAAAATACTGCTGGGACCAGCAGTTAGCATAATGGCTATGTCGCTGAACTCCCACATAGTCGACCACGGTTCATGTCCCGGACTCGGTGGCTTAAAACTCACGCCGGGCGCGTGTGCATGCGTGCCCAAGATCCTGAGAGGAGAATGGAAGAGAAGGGATTGTGGCATGGCCATCCCTCCTGGGGGGTGATTTCTCACTTTCTGTCTCTCTGTCTCTCTCTGTCTGGCGAGTGCACGCACCCTATAGCAAAAACTTCTCCAAAAAAAAAAAAGCACTGCTTAACTAAAAGTCACAAAAATTTACTCCTATGTTTCTACTAAGTATTTATAATTTTAATTCTCAGAGATTCAGATATAGATTCCATTTTGAGTTAATTTTTGCATATAATGTGAGGTAGGGTGTACTGCCATTATTTTGCTGGTAAACAGCCAGTTGTTTCAAAATCATTTGTTAAAATACCTATTTGTTTTCTTCATTGAATTGTCATGCCACACTGGAGAAAAATCTGTTGAAATTAATGTGATGTTTTACTTCTGGACTGTCTATTTAGTTGTAATATCTCTGTTTCTATCCCTATGCCAATAAGGCTATGGCTCAATTATTGTAACATTGTAATAGGTTTCAAAATTAGCAAATGGGAGTCCTCTAGATATGTCCTTTTATTAAAAGAGATTTTTGTTATAGTTCACATGAACTCCTTTGAGACACAGAGAGACAAAAAGCAAGAAATCACTGCAGGGGAGTGGGGGATGACTATGTCACAAACCCTTCTCCTCCATTCTCCTCTTGGGATTTTGGACATACACTCACACGTGCCCAGCGTGAATTTCAAGCTGCAGGTCTGACTCAAACTGCTATTGGTCACATGGAAATTCAACTCCCTAAGCAGTAACACTACCTGCAGGTACATGGATACACACACACACACACACACACACACACACACACACATATATATATAAAGACTATTTAACTAATCTGTTATATCTGTTATCTTTGTGTTTGTGCATGAATTTTAAAATTAGTTTTTCAATTTCTGCAGCTAAAACATCTGAGATGCTGTAGAGATATTTTAGAATTTGCTATAAATCTGGGGGTATTGCTGTTTCAACACTCTTAGGTCTTTATAAACATAGGATATCTTTCAATTAGTTTTGGTCTTCATCAATTTCTTTCAATGAAATTTGTATTATTTTACCTACATGGCTTCTATTTTTTTTTACAATTTATTTCTCTTCTTCAATATTATTATTTCTCTTCTTCTATATTATAGTTAATATTCCATTATAAGATGCTGTATGTATATACCTTAAGGTATGTATATACCTTATGTTGGTTATCTTTTCACTGATAGTATCACTTGTAGCACCTGTTTTTAATTTTATTGAAGTTAAATTTATCTATTTTTTTTCTTTTTTGCTTATGCTATTGGTGCCAAGCTGAGCTTTGCATTATGCATCTTCTATATTATAGTTAATATTCCATTATAAGATGCTGTATGTATATACCTTAAGGTATGTATATACCTTATGTTGGTTATCTTTTCACTGATAGTATCACTTGTAGCACCTGTTTTTAATTTTATTGAAGTTAAATTTATCTATTTTTTTTCTTTTTTGCTTATGCTATTGGTGCCAAGCTGAGCTTTGCATTATGCACCATCACAAAGACAGACTAGATTTTGTCTAAAATATTTAAACTTTACTTTTTACATTGAAGTTTTTAAATTGTTAAATTTATTTTTGTAGATAATACCAGGGAGGGTTTCAACTTCTTTCTGTTGAATGTGAAAATCCAGTTAGTGCAGCGCCATTGGTTGAAGACTACTTATCTTCTATTGAATTATATTAGAAGCCTGTTGAAAGCTAATTGAACATAAACTGAAGAACATATTTTTAGAGGCTAGAAGGTAGCATGGTGTTTTTTTTTATTTTGGGACTTAAAAAACTTTATTTCAGTTATTAAAAGAAGTATGTTAACTATGAGACATTTGCCAGATTTCATTTAAACTTAAGTCACAAATCTCAAAATAGCAAGCAAATAGCTTTGTGTACTTAACCACTTTTAATCATGAAACACTGAGAGGAAATATGTACAGAATCGGGAGCCATTTAGGCAAGCAAGTATTAAGCCAAAAGAGAGCATTAAAAATTCAAAATCCTCCAACATAGAAAATGCCTGTTCAAGTCTTTGATTTGCATATGAAAAAACAAATATTAAAAAAAAAGAAAAGCCAAGTCTGAGTGACTACCCATTCTTCAAAACTCATCTCCTGTCCAGCCTTCACTTTATGACTGCACATCTCTTATACCACAGTACTTCATCTACACTGAACCAGTGTTAGTTCAACATGATTGGCTTAACTTGAAGATCCCATTTAATGTATCCTGTCAACCACCTACTTATCTCTTACCTATTTGCAATCTGATACTGAATATTTTCATTGAAATTGAGCTTGGAATTTTAAAGCTAACTGAACATAAACTGAAGAATATATTTTTAGAGGCTAGCAGGTAGCATGGTGGTTAAGGCCCTAGATTCCCACATGGCCTACCATGGTTTGAGTCCTGGAGCTGGCAGCTTGAGAATCACGCCAGGCACATGTGCATGCATGCTCAAAATCCCAGGAGGAGAATGAAGAATTACAACATGGTCATCCCCCCAGGGTGTGATTTCTCATGTTATCTCTCCTTGTCTCTCTCCAGTGAATGAAAATACACTATGGCAAAAATAATAATAGTAATAATATGAATAATAATAATTTAGACTTTCAGTTTATTTATTTAAATATAAATATACCATCTCTTACATTGTTTTATCACTCTACCTTATAAAAAGTATTAAAATAAGAATCTGAGAGTTTTTCAACATTATTCTTTATTATCAATATTGCTTTAGCTATTCAGGTTGTCTTGCATCACTATATGAGTGATTCACCTTGTCAGTTTATACAAATAGAGCCAGCTGGGTTTTGACAAGAAAGATGTTGAATCTGTAACTATATTCTCAAGGTATTACCATCATAACAATTAATAATTTTTGTCTTTGAATTTATTTAGATCACCTTTAATATTTTCAGTGATATTTTGGTGTTTTCAATGCATATTTTATTTTTCTTGTACTCCTTATGTTAAGTGTATTCCTAATTTTTTAAATTTGGTTCTCTTGTAAATGAAATTGCTTCTTTAGTTTTTGTTTTGATGCTAACCATGAGTTTTCATACATGAATTTTTACAATTAGGAAATTTTCCTTCTATTCCTTGTTTTTAAAATTAACTAGTTGAGGGACTGACAGGTGGTATGGTGGTTAAGAGCGCTGGACTCCCAGATGGCTGACCGTAGTTTGAATCCTGGACCTGGCAGCTTGCTTTCTTGCTTTCTCTCTCTCTTTCTCTCTCTTTCTGTCTCTCTCTGTGGTCAAACTAACTAAGTAAATAAATAAAGTTAAATAAAAAATAATTCTTAAAAAATTAACGAGTTCATTATTGTTTTTATCATAAAGGGTCACTGAAGGTATCTATTGAGATATTCATGTACTTTTTGTGCTTTATTCTATTAATATGGTGTGTTACATTGGTTTCTTTTTATTTGTTGAACTAACCTTACAATCCTGGACTAAATCCCATTTGATTATTTTGTATATTTTTTTAATATGTGGCAAAATTTTGTTTGTTAGTATGATATTGTTTCAATATTCATAATGTATGTTATTCTGTAAATTTCTTGCAATGCCTTTTTAAAAATTATTTTGTTTAATTTAATTTAATTTATTTGTTTTAATTTGACCAGAAAGGTACAGAGAGAGAGCGAGAGAGAGAGAGAGAGAGAGAAAGTGAGAAAGCAAGCCACCAGGTCCAGGACTCAAATCGCAATAGACCATGTGGCAGTCCAGCACCCTTAATCACTACGCCACCTGCTGACCCTGCAATGCCTTTTTTATAGACTAAATATATGTTCTTTTCAAATTCATATGTTGAAATCCTAACTCCTAATGTAATGCTATTATGAAAGTACATAATTTGTTTTGTTTCACAGGTTCACACTGGGAGAGCAATTTACCTCAGGATGAATTGACCATGGGTCTCAACCATATCTCATTTATATATTTAAATTAGACTCTAAGCTTTAGAATTTTAAGATGTTGTTGAAATGATTTAAGATTAGAAAGATATGAAAATGATATAAATATAATTTGCATGTTAAAAAAATATAAATTTGGGGGTGCCAAGGAAGAAGGATATGGTCTGAATCTGTCCCTACAAAACTCGTATATTGAAACCTAATCCACAATTCAATATTATTAAGAGGTTGGGTTTTGGAAAAGTGATTAAATCATGAGAGCTCTGCCTTCATGAGTGGGATTAATCCCATTAAAAAAGATATCTGAGGGAGCTAGCTCTTGTACTATGTGAAACTGTATATAGAAGACAACACTTCTGGGGCTAGATGTTGACACAATGGGAACACACCACTCTATGATGTTGGTCCCAAGTGGGAAGGTCCTGGATTTGTGCTCTGAAGCTTCCCTGTGCATGCTGGGCTTTCATGCACACATCTTTAATCCAGGATAGTTGGTGTAGACTGTAGTGTGAGGACCCTGTTGGAGATGCCCATATCTCTATCCCTGTCTCTTTCTGTTATAGAAGAAAGTAATTAATGATATAATAAACCATGTTTGAAACAGAGAGTTATCCCTAACAAGACATCAAGTCAGTTGGTGCCTTGATTTTAGATTTCTTAGCCTCCAGAGCTATGAGAAATAGTTCTTCCTTTCTTTTTAAAGTATTATTTATTTAATTTTATTTATTCATTCATTTATTTTTAAATCTGATCAAAGAGAAACAGAGAGAGGGAAAGTGAGAAAGAAAGCCACCAGGTCTGGTACTCGAACTGTGGCCAGCCATGAGGGAGCATCCAGTGCTTTAACCACCACACCACCTGCTGGTCCCTCTTTTCTTTTTTTAAATAAATCGCCCAGTGACTTATACTTTTAAACAAATCTAAAAGTTAATTCTTTGTATATATTTTATATATACTTTGTTCTAGCAGCCCAGTGAATTAAGACAGGAGGCAATTATTCATGAGAGTGGAGCCCTCATAAATAGAATAGCAGCCCTTTTTAAGAGGAGACAAGACAGATTACTCCCACTTTTCCTCTCTTGCCTATAATATAAAGATAGAACTAAAAGAAGTCCATCTGTAAATAACGAAGTGGACTTTCTTCAGTCACCGGATTTACAGTGACTTTAATTTTGAGCTTCCTAACCTCTAGAACTATGATAAATGAAAACTTGTGGTTTAATACACTCAATCATTGGTATATTAGTTATAGCAGCCCAAACTTGAAAAGATAGCCTTTGTCTGGTTTTGGTATCACCATAATACTGGCTTAAAAGAATGAATTAGGATATGATCCATCCTCTTCTATCTTTAGTAAAAGTTTTTAAAAAATTTAAATTAATTCTTCTTTAATCATTTGTTAAAATTCACCAATGAAGCCATTTTCTCCTAGGCTTTTCTTTGTGGAAAATGTTTTCATTAATAACTCAATCTCTTTATTTATTAAAGATCTGTCAGATTTTCCATTTCTTTTTGAATAATTTTCTGTAGTTCGTGTCTTTATATACATTTTTTCCACTTCATCAAGTTATCTAATTTTTGCAATACAGCTGTTCATAATATTCTCTTTAATCACCATTCTTTATGTGAAATGGATGGTAATATCCCCTCTTTCATTCATGATTGATTCTCCTCTCTTTGTTCTAGCTAAAGGTTTGTCAAGATTGTTGATATTTCTGAAGAAATAACTTTTAGATTTTTTGCTTCTCTCTACAGCCTTCCTATCCTCCATTTTATTTATTTACACTTTAATTTTCATTATGTCCTTCTTTCTGGTTGCATTAAGTTTGTTTTATTCTTTTTCATTTTTTTGGAGATATCTTTGATATAGAGCATGTGCACTTACCAGAGAAATAGAGAGAAACAGAGAGAGAAAGTGAGAAATCACCCCCCCAGGGGGGATGACCATGCTACAATTCCTTCTCCTCCATTCTCCTCTTGGAATTCTGGGCATACACACAGTCACTCACACATCCAGTGTGAGTTCCAAGAAACCAGTCAGGGACTCAAACTGCAGTTGGCTATGTGGGAGTCCAACACATTTGCCACTATGTCACTTGCTGGCCCCTTTTTTCAATTTTCTTAAAATATAAGTTTAGTTTGTCAACTGGTTATTTTTTAAAATGTAGGCATTTATGTCTATAAATTGCCCTCAGATATGCATTAAATCATGTTCCTTAAAAATAAAAGTTTAGGTCCTAACCTCCAATACCTTAGAATGAGGCCTTATTTGGAAATAAGAAACTTTTACATTTAACCAAATTATGAGTTCATTAAGACATCCTTTAATTCAATATGACTGCTGTAGTTGTAAAAGGGAACATAGAAAGATAAACAAAAAGAAGATGCAAGAACACACAGAGAAAAATGCCATGTGAAGACAGAGGATCTGCATAATCCATCTGCAAGCCAAGAAATGCCAAGATTGCCAATGAATCACCAAAATCTCTGAAAATACTTCTGGCTTCCAGAACTCTGGGACAAGAAATTTCTGTTTTAAGCCATGCAATTTATAGTATTTTATTATGACAACCCTAGGAAATGGATACATAATTTAATCTTACTCCATAAAATATAGTATATTGTGTTTTTATTTTAATTTTTCTCCTTGGAATTTATCCTTTGTTCCATTGGATATTTAGCAGTGAGTTGTTTAGTTTTCAGATATTTAATTATTTTTCAAATTTGTTTTTTTACTGATTTTTTATTTTGTTTCTTTGTGATTAGAGAATATCATTTGTATATTTCCAAGTGTTTTTATATTTATTGAAACTTCCTCTTATAGCTTCACATATGGTATATTCTAGAGAATATCCCATGTGCATTTGAGGAAAACAAGTGTAAGCTTCAATTATTGGATATGAGTTTTATGTTGTCTATTAGTTTTGGGTGATTTGTGGTAGTGTTCAAGTCTGTTTCTTTATCCACCTTCTCTCTAGACCTACCTTTTATTAAAAATGGTATTGGAATCACCAGCAATTACTGCTGAATTGTATATTTCTATCTTCACTTAGTTCAGTTTTTGCTTCATGTATTTTGCAGCCATGTTGATTAGTGAACATATGTTTAGAATTGTTTTCTCAAATGGATGACCCCTTTCATCATTCTAAAATTATTATTTGTGCCTCTAGAGAAACTTTATCCTATACCAACAGTTTCCAAACCATAATCTGCCTCCAGCTTCAGCCAGCTTAGATCATTGGACTCTCATTAAAATTAGACGACATTTTTTCATCAGAAAAACATAAGGACTACAACTACAAAACTATGGGATGACATATTCAATGTTCTGACACTAAAAATCTGTCAATTAAGAACCTCACACACAGCAAAAATAGTGTTTAAAAATGAATGCAAAATAACATTCCCACATAAACTGAAGGATTTTATTGCTATAGACCAACCTTATACAAAATACTTGACGTTCTTCAGGCTGTGAGGAAGTATCTATAGTTGGAAATTCTAATCTACAGTAAGAAATAAAATAAAGTTATTATGTAATTATAAAAAATGTATAAATACATATTTATTTTTCCTGTTCTTAACTGAGTTAAGTATTGGTTTAAACAGTATGTATATAATTGAATTGTGGGTCTATAACATATAGTAAGGTAATATATTTGACAACAGTACAAAGGAGGTGGGTGAGAGCAACTCTGTAGTGCAATAATAAAATGACAGCACATGGTAACTCAATATCACAGAAAAAAATGAAGAAAATTATTAAAGGTAAATATAGCTAACATTCTGAGAGTATTTGTATTTCTTTCTTTTCTCAAATTCTACAATACATATAGGCTTATATAAAGAATTATTTATAACAATATATTGTTGGTTTTAGAGCATATTTAGACATATGAGATTCAATAATAAGCACAACAAATGGAAACTGATAGAACTAATTAGGAATAATAATTCTATACTTCACAGGAATTAAATTAGTATGAATCTGATGTAGATTCTGATAATACGTACACAGTAAGTCTGATAATATCTATTAAGGAAATTATTCAACAATACAGTAAAACAAATCATCAAAACAATTCATTGTGGGACCAGCAATTAGTGTAATGGCTATGTCGCTGGACTCCCATGTAGTTGACTGCAGTTCGAGTCCCGGACACAGTGGCTTAAACTCACGCCAGACGCGTGAGCATGCGTGCCCAAGATCCTGAGAGGAGAATGGAGGAGAAGGGATTGCAGCATGGCCATCCCCCTAGGGATCTCTAAAAACAAAACAAAACTAAAAACAGTACCAGAGGTGTAGAGGGACAACAACAACAAAATAAGATACAGAAAATAAAGGAAAATGACAGATATAACTCTATCAATAATAATGGTAAATATGAATAGATTAAGCAATTCAATCAAAAGATAAAGCTTCTCAGACTGGATTTTAAAAGCTCCCACTATATACTGTCTAGAAGAAACATACATAAAATTTAAAGTTATAAATATATTAAAATCAAAAGGTTTAAAAATTATATATGATTATAAAACATAAACAACAACCATAAAAATCTGAGTGAACAAAATTGGTATTATAATAACAATGTTACTAGAAATAAAGTTGAATAATTTTTAATAATAAAAGTATCAGCTGTTCTGAATGATTTAACAGTTATAAATATATATTCCTATATTGATGGAACCTCAAAATCTCTGAAGCAAAACTGATATAGTTAAAAGAAAAAACAAATTTTATTTATTTATTTATTTTTGGCTAGAGGATGCATGCACTGTCCAGAGAGAAATAGAGAGACAGAGAAAGAGATACAGGAGAAAGCCTTCCCCATAGGAAATGGCTATGTCATAATCCTTTCTCCTTTATCTCTCCTTTTTGTTAGGATTTTGGGCATACAAAACATGTGCTCAGCATGTTTATCAAGCTGCCAGGTCCCAACTCAAATGGCACAGTTGGGAGTGTGGGATCTGGCCGCCTTAACCAGCAGGCCATGGAGCCAGCCCAAACAAATCACTTAACTAAGATTTTTAGAGATTTTAATGCTTAACTTTCGACAATGAATAAAGTAGGCCTAATATAAACAAGGAAGTAGAAGACTCGAGCAACACTATACAAAAACTAGACCTGAGAGATATCATAGAGCATTCTACTCAACAATGATAAAATACAAATTTTTCTCAAATCCACATGGAACATTCTCCTGGATTTATAATATTCTGAGCTGTAAAAAAAAAACCCTCAATTTGAAAAGATTAAATTATTTAAATTATATTATTCTATTTTAAAGAGTGGAATCAAAATCAATTACAGATATAAATTTTGGAAACTTACCAATATTAAACAACATTCTCTTAAATAACCAGTTTATCAAAGAACATATACAATTCTGTGAGGTGACTGAAAATTAAGAACGTATAAAAACTTATGGAAAGCAGTAAAAGTAGTGTTTAGGGGAAACTTAGAGATGATAATACAAACATTAAAATAGAAGAACTTAAAAAGCAATCAAGGGCCACAGACTGGTTGGGAAGTGAGAAGAATTTTTCATTTATCAATTCGATCTGCTTTCTGAGTATGGAATATGCAAGAGGCGAGAAGTAAAAATCCACAGAGAAGTCAAGGGAAGAGTATGGAAATCCTAAGTGTGTACAAGTGTTTGTTGAAACTAAAGAGCAACAGTGGGCTTCCAGTCAACCAAGGACATCTACAAGGTTACTGACAACTTCAGCAAAGAGGATAAGATGAGAAAGACCTGTGAAGGATGACAAAGCTTCCTGTCCAAAGGAGAAGGTACAAAACAATGACAGCCTACAGCCTCAGGAAAAAAGATACTAATTCCCCCATTACCTTCTGAACTGCCACCAGTTAACTGGCTTCACTGAGACATCCTGTGGGCTTGGTGCCAACAATTAAAGATCATCCTCAAAGGCCAGAAATTAGATGCATATAGGAGACTGTGTACCTATGCTTATCCAAATCAAAAGGATATTCCTACTACAGCATAAGAGGCTAGGATTGAGTCATCATTACCAAGAAAATTAAAGATGAGCAGAGGGAAAGCATCGGCAGAAAGTCCTCAGGAAGGGATGCGTTCTGAAAGGACTAATCCTCCAGAAGTGACTCCTCCCCCTACAGAGGTTTTGTCTAACCCCAGAGAGTCTGCAGCTGTCCTTCAGGGAGTTAATACAATTGAGGTGACAACCTCTGCCCCAGAAGCTGTGCTAGCCTCCTGGGCCAAAGTTACATCTGTGGCTGGGAAAATGGAGGCAGTGGAGTCAGAGGCCATGGAATTCCCACGAGTGGCCTGTAGTGTCAGGTGGTGTGTGGTCCATGGGAGAAGTCTCCCTCATCCAATGGGGTGCACCTGCAGTTTCATACTGGACAAGGGTAGGTTCCTGAGAAGCAAAAAAGGGATAATGTGTATACTCTTCTTGCTTCTAGCCTGCAGTTTCTCAGCCCCACACCTGGAGGACAATACGTTGTGCCAGAAATGTGTGCAAAGGAACAAAGTATTAATGAAAAGTCTCCAGTAGGATTAGAATACCAAGAAAAGGGCACATCTGTGGTTGTAAATTTTTTTTTTTGGAGAGGTTTTTGCTATAGGGCATGTGTGCTCGCCAGACAGAGAGAGACAGAGAGACAGAAAGCGAGAAATCACCCCCCGGGGGGATGACGACACCGCAATCCTTTCTCCTCCATTCTCCTCTCGGGATATTGAGCACACACGCACAAGCACCCAGCGTGAGTTTTAAGCCACCGGGTCTGGGACGCGAACTGCGGTCCACTACATGGGAGTCCAGCGACATAGCCATTATGCTAACTGCTGGTCCCTCTATGGTTGTAATTAATGTTAGAAAAGTTGGATGGTCAATTTCACAGTGACCCAAACAGCTGAACTCTGGTACTCCACACTGGCCAAGCTTCTTTCTGCTCAGAGGCCATGCAGACTGGTAGGATACACATGGTACCCTTAGATCTCCAACAGTGCTTTCTGCCTCACAAATTGGGGTACAGAGACTTTAAAAACAGAAAAAACTTTAACAAATGACCGTGCATCCTATTATTAAGGTGAAAAAGTTGTTCTGACTACCTATTGTCTTCCTTTCTGAACTAGAAAGGACTTCAACAGCTCTGTGAAGTGGGAACTTCCTCAGTGGTGCATTGTGGAAGAGAAGGGACAGGAAACTCATTTGCTTTGTGTTGAATTTTTCCTCCTCAGGATACTGATGACTTAGGAGAGATTCCATTCTGGTTGTAATTTAGTAAATGTAAATACTTTAAACCAAAAAAAAAAAAAAAAAAGAGAAGGAATTTAGAAAACCCAATTTTGACTTAGGAGAGATTCCATTCTGGTTGTAATTTAGTAAATGTAAATACTTTAAACCAAAAAAAAAAAGAAAAAAAGAAAAAAAAAAGAAAATAAAAGAACTAACATAGGGACCAGCAGTTGGTGTAATGGGTATGTCGCTGGACTCTCATGTAGTTGACCACAGTTTGAGTCCTGGATCCGGTGGCTTAAACTCACACCAGGCATGTGTGCATATGTGCCCAAAATCCTGAGAGGAGAATGGAGGGGAAGGGATTGCGGCATGGCCATCCCCCATGGGGGGCATGTGATTTCTTGTTCTCTGTCTCTCTGTACTTCTGGCGAGTGCACATGCTCTACAGCAAAAACCTCTACAAAAAAAAAAAAAAGAAACTCAGAAATAAATAGCTTATTACATTAAGAAACTTGAAATAGAAGAGCAAACTAAATCCAAAGCAAGGAGAAACAGAAAAAAACACCAAAATTAAAGTTCTTTCTTTTAAAATGTCAACTCTTTTGACAAACTTTAGAAGTGTGACTGATTAGCATTATTTCTTAAAGACTGAAGACATCTTGTTTGCCCTCCGTTTGTCCTGCCCATGTTGTATAACAATCTGTGTTCTTTCTCTGACTCAGCTGGCCATGGTTAAGATAGATTGATTCTGGGTGATTGGGCAACACACTCCCAAACCAGTGCAGCCTCTTTGAATTCAAGCATCCTTTAGGATGGGGTGGCTTTAGGGAAAAGGTGAAAGATGATGTATGAAGTGTAGCAGAGTGAGCTCAAGTTTAAGCTGCAAGTGTCTTGCTGTCACATTCTACCTGAACCTTTCTACATGTGTGTTTACCCTAAAATAAACCCCTGTGCACTTTCTTATTGCAGCTGCCTTATTCACATTTTTGCTCTCACTAATCCTCCTCTCAAACACAAACCTTTAGCTACACTGAACAAGAAAACAATGAATGAGTATAAGATCTTTCCCTTACTGTAAGTAGTTAATGAATAAAATGTTTTTATTACTTTAACGACCAACTTTGTTTATTTTGACAAGACCAATGCTATCAACCAACTTGACCTAAATGATATTTATGGGGCTCTCTATCAGAAAATAGAAAATTATATACTGTTTTGAAGTTCATGTTGATATGTTTATGAAGATATATGAGGGGACTTCAAAAAATTTGTAGAAAAATGGAATTAGAGAAAGCTAGTGACATGCTGGATCTCACAATGCCAATGGCAAGGTTCCAGTGCTGGGCCTGGCAGTTTGAAGAACACACTGAGGATGTGTGTGTGCATGCTCAAAATCCTGGAAGGAGAGATGGAAAAGAAGGGACTGAGACATGGCAATCCCCTCTCTGTAGTGATGTTTTCTCACATTCCTTCTTTCTGTCTCTTTCCAGTGGGTGCATGCACTCTATAGCAATTTTTCTTTTTAAATGGAATTAAAGAATAAGTTTATTTTGGTACAATTAAATTTTTAAATTCATGCACAGAATTTTTGTTATATTCTGGACAATAAAACAATCCTTTTTCTCTTTCTTTCCTTTTTTTAGAGAGGTTTTTGCTATAGGGCGCGTGCATTTGCCAGACAGACAGAGACAAAGAGACAGAAAGTGAGAAATCACTCCCCAGGGGGGATGGCCACGCCGCAATCCCTTCTCCTCTATTCTTCTCTTGGGATCTTGGGCAAGCACACACATGCACCAGGCGTGAGTTTAAGCCACCGGGTCCGGGACTCGAACCGCGGTCGACTACGTGGGAGTCCAGCGACATAGCCATTATGCCAACTGCTGGTCCCAATAAAACAAGTCTAATAGATATTTTTCTTCAGTTCTTGCTATAAGGCTCGTGTTCTTGCTGGAGAGAGAGAGACAGAGGGAAAGTGAGAAATCAACCCCCAAGGTGGATGACCACACTGAAATCTCTTCTCAGTCTCTCTGGATTTGGGGCATACATCTGGCATATTTTTAAATCACTGTGTCCAGGGCTCAAACTGTGCTGTCAGGCATATGGGATCTAGCTGCCTTAACCACCATGCCACTGGCTGCCCCAGAAGTCTTGATAACTATGAGTAAACTTAAATCATTGAAAGTATGCTCTCTAAATAAAAGAGAATTAAATTAACAACCATACTCCAAAAATATCTGCAAAATGCTCCACTATTTGGAATGTTAAAAACACACTTTTTTTGGGGTGTTTTGGCATTTGGTATAATTGCTATGTTGCTGGGCTCCCATGTAGTCAACCATGGTTTGAGTCCTGGACCCTGTGGCTTAAACTCATGACAGGCACATGTGTGTGCGTGCCCAAGATCCCAAGAGGAAAAGGGAGGAGAAGGCATTGCGGCATGGTCATCCCCACGGGAGGTGATTTCTCACTCTGTGTCTCTCTGCCTTTCCAGTGAGTGCACCTATAAAAAAAAATAAAAATATTTTAAAAACCTTTTTCTTTCTTTTTTTAAAAAAAATATTTTAGAGATTTTTCGAGTGTGCTATCCAGATGACAGAGAGAAAAAAAAAAAAGAAAAAAAAAGCGAGAAATCACCCCCTGGGGAGATGGCCATGCCACAATCCCTTCTCCTACTTTCTCCTCTAGAGATTTTGGGTATTCACATACCTACATAACTGGTGTGAATTTCAAACCACTGGGTCCACAAGTCTAACCAGTCGGTGGCATGAGAGTCCAGTGCTTTAAGTACTACACTACCTACTGGCCCCCAAACCACATTTCTAAAGTAAATAATAGATCAAAGAACCTTCAAGGAAAACTAGAAAATTATTCGAAAGAAATAAAAATTGGATCTTTTCTTTCCCCCACATTTGCCTTGATGGGCCCTGAACCTCCTAATTCCAATCTTTGCATCCCTCCTGTGCAAGTTTAGGTGGATGGCTGCCTGCTGAGTTTCTGTAGCCTTGTCTTGATCCTGGGAAGCAGTTACATAGCTTCTATTGGCAGTAGAGTCTTAAAATGGGGACACACAGTGATTACTGCATGCCATCGGTGTGTCCCTGGCCAAGCAGCTCATCTTTTCAGTACATGTGCTCAATGGCCAAGAAACCAAAGGAGTGGGTTTGGTGAGCCACATTTTTGGAGCAGAACTTGGAGAAGAATGTCGCTGCCTATAGAAAGGCCCTGGACCTGACCTGGGAGTTTTTACCTCAGAAACCTATTGCAGTGAGAGTGGGACAATTAACAATTAATCAAGGGATGGAGGTCAATTTAGTAACAGGGTTAACCATAGAAGAACGTTGTTATTTCCAGACCATTCCAAGGAAATACAGAATTGAAAGTCTTCTTGCTTTTAAAGAGAAAAGGCCTTCTTGCTATAAAGACAAATAGAAAGAACAGATAGCTCTAAAATGCTGATGTAATAAATGTATCTCTGAAAGCATCTTTCAGATCCCTTGTATGCCTCAGGATATGGGATTTCAATGACAAAAGTAAAGAGTGGATTATTTATAGAGTATATTAAGCATTGGGAGTGAATGAGTGTATATACTTTGTTTAAATGTATATCATATCATATTCATCAGGTTTATAAAGTTAGTCACATATGTTGTCAAAAACGATTCAAAAGTAGATAAATATCTTTAAATATTTCCTGCATAACAAGCTTTCATTCTTAATTTTTTAACATGACTAATTTATATATTGCACACCCTAAGGAATAATGACTTTATGTCTATTGTGCTTTACTAAGAAGAGAAATTATTTCTACATACTAAAAAATGAAAACCAAAACATGTATTTGAATTGTGAAGGCATAGTTAAAGAAATGCTTATGTTAGAATATAAAACACTTATGAAGACAGGTTTCAAATCAGTGATCCAAATGTCTACCTTGAGATTTAGAAAACAAATAGCCAATTAAACCAAAGAAAGAAAAAAGAACATAGTAAAGAGCAGAAAGCAACACAATTGAGTATGAAAAAGAAAACTATCAAGGACATAAAAAGATGTTTCTTGCTTGGAAATGGTTAATAAAATCAGTAAATCTCCCACTATACTAATCAAAAAAAAAGTGAGACTAATTATCAGCACCAATATTAAGGAGAGAACATTATTATATATCTTCCAGAGCAAAGGATAATAATGAAATACTGGGTACAACGTTTTTTCTAAATTCTACAAATTCATTAAAGGAGGAAAATTTGCATAATTGGCAAAGAAGTAAATAACCTGAATAACTTTATTTTATTAAATTTATTGAGTTTATTATTAAAACCTTCTCATGAGGAAAATTCCAGGCCCTGATGGATTCTTTTTTAAATTCTATCAAGTATTTAAGGAAAAAAAATAAATCCAATGATACATAAACTCAGAAAACAGAAGAGGCAAGATAATAGTTCTCAAATAATTTCTTCCTCACAGGATTACTCAGAGGCTAAAACCAGATGAAGTCATAATAAGTAAAACACAGTTACAAATCAATAACCCTCATTAATACATACACAAAAATTCATAGCAAAATATGAACATATTAAATCTGAAAATACATAAACTGCCAATATAACATGAATTAGTAAGATTTATAACAATAATAGAAGGTTGGCTTTGTATTAAAAAATCAGCCATTATAATTCATAGTGTATTAACAGAATAAAAGGGAAATACTATTCTATGGGTTATTCAAAAAATTAATGAAAGATATGTATAATGAAAATGAAATGCATGGTTTTAAAAATATTTTGTAACAAAATAAACTCATACTTTAATTCTATTTTCCATGAACTTTTTGAATCCCCTGCATAAATCATCTTTTTTATTTTAAATTTATTTATTTACAATCATCCACAGTATATCATTACAATATACAAAACAAAATTTTTTTTGAGAGGTTCTTGCTACAGGGCACATGCGCTCACCAGACAGGAAGGGAGAGACAGAGAGACAGAAAGCGAGATGTCACCCCTCAGGGGGGATGGTCACGCCACAATTCCTTCTCCTCTTTTCTCCTCTTGGGATCTTGGGCACACATGCATACGTGCCCGGCGTGAGTTTTAAGCCACTGGGTCCAGGACGTGAACCGCAGTCGACTACATGGGAGTCCAGGAACATAGCCATTACGCTAACTGCTGGTCCCACAAAATGAAATTTTTTCCATCCAGAATACACTGTATATTGGCTCAATTAAGGATATTACCATATGTGTTATCATCAACAAATAATTTTTCATTTCTTATTTCTTATATTATTATATTATATGTTGCTTCTTTTTTTTCCCCCCTAGATTCCATACCTCTTACCCTCTGCCATTTCCCATCCTTTTCCCACACTGCCTCTGGTATCTACAGTTGCTTTCCATGATCTTTTTTTTTTCACATTTTATTGATTCACAAAAGATCTTAATTAATCTAAATACTTTCAATTCCAAGTGCAGCTTATTTATCTGAACACATGTCTGATTTTAGTCATAAACCTCCGTGAGTAGAATGAACATACTATATAAAGTAGCACCTAGCTGGGACTAAATAGTTTACTGTAATCATTAAATAGATATTTTTAACGCATGTTTTTCATTAAGAAAAGTTTTAGTTTTAGTAGATCAAAACCAAAAATTGTTAAGAGAAAATTGCTTAGGCCTTAAAGTGAGGAAAAAGGTTAGGATTTAGTTCAAACACTAGATGGATGAACCTATCAACAATTTAAGAGGAGACAAAAATCCTTAAATCTGGAAAAGGAAGCATAGAAGAAAATCAGTAATATTTTAGTCAAAAGTCATAAAATTCTATCTCACCAGTTCTGTTTCATGTAATTAATCTCTCTTCTGTTGAATTTGCAGGGTTACTGTGGTTTGATCTTTCCTTTTAGATTCTGGAAGTTAACATTTAAAACAATCAAACATTTAAATAATATAAAAAATATAAAAAACAAATTTATTAAAATATGTTCAATATTTATGTGCTGGAAGTGATGCAACATTGTTGTGAGAAATTCAATAAATTAATAAAAAGATGCAAAGATGCACTTTATGAATCATCTCATTTAATAGATTTTGGTCTTCCCAAATTGAATTGTAGATTCATTGAAATTCCAAATATGATTCCATCAGATGATTCATAAAAACTAATAACCATAGGTCTCTATGTGCAGTTTGAGTAAAGTATCTATTGTGGACAAAGATTATTTTGTAACATCTAAGCCTTATACATGTAGTGAAGTGACAATGTATGAAAATAAGTGGAACTAGCAAATTAGCCAGTTTGTTGATAACTTTGTTATAACTGGTAGAAAAATGTTGTGTTCTAGGATACGGAATTATATTTTTTTATTATTTTTTTCAGAGAGGTTTTTGCTGTAGGGCACACGTGCTCGCCAGAATGACAGAGAGTGACGTAGAGACAGAAAGCGAGAAATCACTCCCCAGAGGGGATGGCCACACCGCAATCCCTTCTCCTCTATTCTCCTCTCGGGGTCTTGGGCACGTACGCACACGTGCCCGGCGTGTGTTTAAGCCACTGGATCCGGGACTTGAACCATGGTCTCCTACATGGGAGTCCAGCATCATAGCCTTAAGCTAACTGCTGGTCCCAGGATATGGAATTATTAAACCATCTCCGAGCAGTGTTTATCAGGACTTGTACATTAGGTTGGCAACAGAGGGGCAGAAGGAAGTATAAAAGAAAGAAATATGTGCAAACATGCTCATATTTATGTTTTATTGATAGTCAAAGCCACTATTGCACGTGTAGCTCTTTTGAATATACTACAGAAACACATTGAGTGATTAAATGAAAACATCTTGTGAGTATTTTAACAGTAGAGAGCTGATAGTGAATTCTCTTACATACATATGCAAGAGTACTCTGCTTTATTTCTTATTTAAATTGGACATTAAGGGAATGTATTACTTTAATTTTCCAATACTTTAATCTAGAAGCCTGTTGCCATTTTTGTCTTCTCTAACTTTTGTGTCCCCATAAAAGGCAGTATCATACTTTTTAAAAAATATTTCATTGTTCTCGTATATTCTTGGTTATGAAAATAGTAAGAGCTTGGGCCTTTGAATTGGTAAATATACATGATGCGTGAAAAGCAACATGATAATACACTGTAAGATCTTGATCAGATAAAGTTGCACGTTGTGTATATACACAAATAGGATCTAGAAGGACACATCAAACTATCAACTGCTTATGATTGTGAATGACTTTGTTCTTTGCTTCTTGAGTTTTCAGTTTCCTATAATGTACATATTAACTTTAAGAAATGAAAGGTTATTTAAAGAAAAAACAATAAGAATCTTACCTATTTAATTGTAGAACTTGGTAAATTCTATACTTAGAGGAATTTCATAGCTCTAAGAAAACTATAGTGATATAATAATTCTTCATTATAAATCAAGAAATAATAATACTAAAACATGTAACTCATATATAAAACATCTAACTCAAGTACAAAAAGAAAAAATAGAAGAACTCAATTGATTAAGATGAAGATAGAAAATCAAGAGTTAAAATATCAACTAACAACAGAACTGATTTAGTAAACCACTAATTTTTTTAAAAAAATATAAAACTGTATATTATAAAATTAGATAAGATCCACTAGCTAGGGCAATTTAAAAAAAAAGGATGAAAATCAAAATACAAATACAGAAAATTAAGGACAAGAAGCAGAAAACATCCCCAAGCATGAAGGAAAATAGATTATTTTTCAATTACTATGTATAACTGATGGCAATATTTGTAAACCTAATGTAATGAAAAATTGTCTACAAACACTCATATTACCAATATTGATCCAAGAAGAAACCATACCAATGGAAGACTAGAAAACAGCCAAAAAACCAACACAACCACAAGAGTTTTAAAGAATCAGTAAATTATTAAGATACTTTTAAACTTACCAATGTATTTCCAAAACCAATATAATACTGATATCAAAGCTTACCCCCAAACACCAAGTAATAATAAAATGCACACTAATATTACATTTAAGGCTAAAGTTCAGAATAAAATCCAGGTGTTCATTAAAGGAACAACATTCAATAATTAAGTAGGGTTGATTTTTAACCACAGGCAGGCTGAATTTCAACACACACAAAAAATCTATTCATACTCCACTATATTAAGAGAACAGAAGACAAAGAACAATTTGATTAATACAGAAGAAGATAAACAGGATTTGATGAAAATCAAGATTAACTCAGCATCATACATCAAAAACCACACAATTACAACTGCATTATAATCTAGCTAGCCAATGCATTTATACAAGAAAATAAAGGGAAATAACTATTAGAAAAAAGGAGATAAAGTATTTAAAATTATGAATAAGATAAATAGCTTAGATAGGGTGTCCAAGTGAACTACACTTTCATTTTCTACTTAGTGGTTAGAATTTTTCCCAGTAAGACTGTATTCCTTCAACATTTATAAACAGGTATCATATTTAAAGCAACTGGGGCCAGGTAGCACTGCAGTGCTATTGCAACTTGACTCACATAGTAAAGGTCTGGTGTTATGTCCTGGAATAGTCCTGAGCATGCCAGGATCATACATATGCCCGTGAGCCAGGCCAAGTAAAAGTATAGGCATGAAGGCACTATTGAGGGTGCTAATCTTTTCTTTCTCTCATGGAAGAAATAAATAAATAGGCCTTTTCTTTAAAATATAGATTTTTGCTATAGGGCTTATGCACTTGCTGGACAGACAGAGAAAAACAGAGATACAGAAAGTGAAAAATCGCCCTCCAGGGATATGACCATGCTGTAAACCCATCTCCTCCATTAACCTTTCGGAATTTTGAGCTTGCATGCACCCAGCATGAATTTTAAGCTACTAGGTCCAGGACTCAGAACACAATCAACTACCTGGTTGTCTAGTGCCTCCTTAAACACTACACCATCTGCTGGCCCCAATATATGTACTTTCTTTTCTTCTTTCTTTTTTTTTTTCCTTGTTTTTATTTTTGTTTGTTTGTTTGTTTTGTTTTGTTTTTGGAAAGGTTTTTGCTATAGGACATGTGTGTTTGCCAGAGAGAGAAATAGAGTCAGAAATCAAAAAATCACACCCCAGGGACAATGGCCACTCCACAATCCCTTCTCCTCCCTATCCTCTCGGGATCTTGGGCATGTACACACATGTGCCGGGTTTGAATTTAAGCCACTGGGTCCAAAACTCAAACCATGGTTGACTACATAGGAGTCCAGCAACATAGCAATTTCGCCATCTGCTGGTCCCCCAATATATGTACTTTCAAAAGGAAAAAACCTAATAACTTAATTCAAAATTGTATGAAAATACAAAATAGTCAAATTATAAAAAAAATTAAAAGAAACAAAAATAAAGTTGGTAGATTTATACTACATGAATTCAAGAATAATGAAGAAGCTACAGAAATCAAAACATGTTATAGATTGCATTATTTCATTACTAAGTTGCTGAACAAAAATGCCTGGGACTGGGTGATGTATAAAAAGTAGAGGTTTATTTGGCTCATGATGCTTGTGGCTGACAAGTCCAAAGGCATGGGGGCCAGCATCAGATAGGCCTCTAGTGCTACATCACAACAAGATGAAAAGAAGAAGTGAGAAAAGTCAACACTGCAAAGAGAAATAGAATTCCCATTTCCTCTGACTGTATCTCTCATACTCTCAGCTGTTCGGATGGTGCCCCACCAACTTAAAGTTCTCACCATCTCCCAAAGGCATTACGCTGAGGACCAGGCTTCCAGACCATGAAACTTTGGAGGAAAACCTTTTATGTAAACCATAGCATAGGATTACAATAAATATGTATTCAGTAGATAAATGAAAAATAATAGAATCCAAAAATAGACTGACACCAATTTTCTACATTGTCAAAGAAATTAAAAAGAGAAAGCGTAGTCTTTTCAACAAATGGTGCTGGAACAAGTGTATATACAGATAGAAAAAATGAATATTAATCCATACTTCAAACTATGTAGAAAAATTATGTAAGAAAAACCATAATCCTAGAAGAAAATCTTTATGACTTTGGTTCCAGCAACAGTATCATTCTTATCTATGATACAGAAAATATGAGCCAAAAGAGAAAAATATGATAAAATCAATTTATTCAAAATTGAAAAATTTTTATATTTGAATTACACTGTCAAAAAATGAAAAGGTAAGTAACTTAACTAGCAAAAATATTTGCAAACAAAGAATGTGTATTCAATTAATACAAAAGATGATTACAACTCCTCAATAAATGAGATGATTCATTTAAAAAATGGCAAAAGATTTAAATGGAAATTTTACAAAATAAAATTTACTAATAGCCAAGAGGCACATAAAAATTTTGATTTATATCAGGGAGCTAAAAATACAATAAAGTTTCTATATACTTACTGAAATGACTAAAGTTATAAATAATGACAGTATTAATTATTGCTGAGTAAGTTTAACAACTCATGGATTGCTTGTGGAAATGTGAAATGGAAAATAGTCTGGTAGATACTTATAATTCAGCATATACTACCACATGACTCAGAACTTCTACCCCTAGCTATTTTCCTATGAGAAAAAAAATTTAAAAACATATTGTCCATACAAAGATGTGTCCACAAATTATTACAGGAAAACTTCACAATAGCCAAAAACTGGTGATAGGGAGGGCAGATATCCACTGATAGGTTGTTAATTTGAACTAAATTAGCCTAAGCAGGCTTTTCTACTTGGTTAATAAAACTAGCCCAAAGCTGTCTCTCTATATACTGAACTACAACCTAGCTTGATGTTCAAACAAGTTGTACCCAAACTTAAGAGTTACCCTCAAATTTCCTCAAAGATTTCCAAATAGAACTACCATTTGATCCAGCAATTCAACTTCTGGGTATCTACCCAAAAAACACGAGAATGCTCAGTTGGAAAAGAGCTTGCACAACTATATTTATTTAAGTATTATTCATAATTTCTAAGACATGGAACCAATCAAAATGATCACAAACATATGAATGGATTGAAAATGTGTGACACATATGCTCTATAGAATACTACTCAGCCATTAAAAATAAGACCCTGGCTTTTGACAGAAAGTGGAGGGATATGGAAGATTTACTGCTGAGAGACAAGATATGAAAGAAAGATGTATGTATCCACTTAATAAATACCGACTATCCACACTTTATGGTAGAGATCAACATATTGGAGGGCATAAAAACAGTAAAAATAGTTATGGATGCTGAAAACTGTGGAACAGGGCAGGGGGAGAAGGGAACAGTATAGAGAAGGATAGCAAGAGAGAAAACAGAAGGGCATGACATTAGTGGGACACAGAAATGATTAATTACCTGTTGATGATAACATGTAGATCGGTCTGAGAAATATTTCATGCTGGGTAAATTCTCTTTACAAGACAAATGATATATAGTGAATGAATGTTCAAAAAATAATGAGAATAAATAATAATAATAATAATATAAAAACAATGATGAAAAGCTATTTGAAGATGATGTGGATAGTAATGTCTTTGTCTTGACCGATATGCACAGTCATCGTGCTGCAAAAAGAAATTTAATACACTGTAAAGATATATGTGATTCAATGTAATATAAAAAGATTATAATAATAATAAAATTAAATTTTAAAAAAGTTACCCTTAATTAAGGATAACTGAGCCTCAGCCAATCACAGTGACAATTGCCTCAGCAGATTTGAGGCTGAAAGCTGCCAAAACAGGACCACATAAGGCAAAAGACAGAAGCAGCCAATTGGGCTGGTTTGGCATATCATTTCCTTGGTTTGTATGCCACTTGCTTTTATCTGGTTATAAATCTAAATTGCAGCAGAATTTGGGGAAAGCTTCCTGAACTAACTTTAGTCAGGAATCCTGCCCAGTTCTAGAACTCATTTCTCACTAAAATGAACTCTTAAATGAAACTGCTCTCTTGGGGCCAGCAAATGATGTGGTTATTGGGGTGCTGAACTGCCATATCCTGACCATGGTTCAAGTCCTGGTCTTGGAAGCTTGCTTTCTTGTTTTCCCTCTCACTCTCTCTCTCTCTCTCTGTCTCTCTCTGGTGAGTGCACATGACCTATAGCAAATTAAAAAATAAAAATAAATAGTTCTTAAAAGAAGAAAAAATTACCGCAAGTGGCATCAAAAGTGATAGAAATATTTAATAATCTATAATAATCCTGAAAATCAGCCATTCTGATACCAAAACAGAAACCATAAATTACAAGATTAATTTTTATTAGACTCTAGTACAAATGAAAATTTCTGTACCTCAAAAATTACCATAAGACTGGGCCAGCAGTTCGTGTAATGGCTATGTTGCTGGACTCCTATGTAATCGACCACGATTCGAGTCCCAGATCTGGTGACTTAAACTCATGCTGGGTACATGTGTGTGCGTGCCCAAGATCCTGAGA
>NW_006209397.1:550108-556690 GCF_000334495.1 Tupaia belangeri chinensis
AAAAAAAAAAAAAAAAGAAAAATTGAAGGGAAAATAGAAGGAGTCCCTACATACTCCATTACTCTTACTCCCATTCTTCAGTCCCCCCCAATATTTGTATTAATGGTACATTTGTTACAACTAATGAGCCACTATTAATACATTGTTGTTAAATAAAGTACATATCCCACATTAAGGTGTACTCCTTGTGTTATACATTGTACATATTTTAACAAATGCATAATGTATCCACCACTTCAATATCATACAGAATAGTTTCATTGGCCAAAATTTGTCCCATGCTCCATTTATTTATCCCTCCCCTTGAACTACTGCCAAATATTAATCTTTATATTGTTTCTTTAGTTTTTCATTTTTAAATAAAATATAGTTGAAATTTTAAAAATCATTGGAATTGTACATTATGTACCCTTCTCAAATTGACTTCCTTTCATTAACAATATGAATTTAAGGTTCAGATTTTTCTTTTGACACAGTGAATGAATAAATTGTTATATGTACATACTATGGTTCCATTGCTCTTTTTCTTTTTTTTCTTTTTTGAAGGAACAAGTTCATTTATTTTCTTAAGGTACACAGTCCATAGGCTCCAGCCTGCCCACCATGGGGACTTATTCAAACTCAGTGTGAGGTCAGCCTCCTCAAGCTCCCTCTTGTTTTGTGCCTCAGCCTATTCCCCAGTACTTACTACTCTCTGTCCATCCCTCCAAGGTCCTGTCCATAGGCTCCAGGAGAAATCCAAGTGGGAGAGTGGAGAGGGTCACAAACCCTGGTGGAAGCTGATCAGATGCCCTTTCTGCTAGAAGTAGAACTGCAACAAGACTGGGCAACTCAAAGTAGCCAAATACTATGGTCAACATGAATGCCTGGAGGATGGATCACAGGCCCCAGTAGAAATGCAATACCAGAGCATACCAATTGATCTCCACCAGCAAACCTTCTTCCAGCTGTTTCTACTCCTCTTGAGAGCGAGTCTCACTTTTTTTTACATATGCCAGGTTATGGCAAAGAAAATGGAGCTGCTGTCTCTGAGTGGGGTAATCTGTGGGCTGTGTTTTGTGGAAGGACTATTCCTCATAAGTATAATCATAAACCCAGTCACAGAAATGGTTCTCAATGTCATAGCCCCTGTAGTTATAACTGCTATACACAAAGTCCACCAGCATGAGGCTGTCTGCACTTTCTGGATCTGAGAGCAGCAAGATGTTGCTTTCCTTGATGTCACTGTAGCAGACCACTAGTGATGGGATAGCGTCTGGCATCTTCTTGAATTTGCCCATCTCATCTTTCAGGTTGTCCATTTCCAGTAAGTTCATGTCGTTGGGACCAGCTGGGGGGGAATCCTGAATCTCCCTTAAGTACTGCTCCATTGTCCTGAACAGCCAGTGGGGTTCCTTGGTGAAAGGCATCTCCATACCATGGAACTGGGCCGTTTTAAAGCTGATGGCTGCTGACAACACTGGATCTAGAAAGAAGCTCAAGTTTTCAATGGCGAGCTCTACACCGAGAAACGAGGATGTACTTACTGTTCAGGTTGACCTTCTGAAAAAACTCCATAGAGTTGGAGTACACAGTGACCGCCAGTATAGGGTGGCGAACATCACGCTTTCTATGACCACGGAGTCCACACCCTGCGAGATAGCCTCATACAGCGGCAGCAGCACCTGCTGGGGCTCCTCGCCCAGACAATGCTCAGATGGTCCGAGAGCAAGTAGCCGAAGAGCGGGTTATCGAGTCCGCTGCAGACTCACCGGGCACATCAGCCACCAGCTGCTCAATAATGACCCGCCCCTGACTCTGCTTGGTTGCTCGTTTTGGTCAGTTCTACCTTTAAAAATTTATTTAACTATGTCTTCTGAGAGAGAGACAGACATTCCCAGCAGGGTCTTCCTGATGCACCCCAGCCTCAACCTTCCTAGATCACAAACACATATATGCATTCCTGGCACATTTTGGTTGACCTCGGGATGCAAATCCAGGACTTTCCCATGTGGGTTCAGCATGGAAGAGCATTGTGTTATGACTGTACCATGAACTTGCCCAATTTGGTTTAATCTGCTATATTCCCCCTCTTTATGTTTATAATTCCTTTAAATTTTGTGGTATATATCCTCTAGCAGTTGTTTTAAAATCATTCTGTTATTTTTATCATCTCTGTTAATTCTGGATTTGTTTGTACTGAGTGATTTTTTTTCTCCTAGTTATAGGTAAATTTTTTTTGCTTTTACACATATCTAGTAAATTTTTAATAGAGATTGAACTTTCAGAGTTTTAAATTGTGGAGTACTGGATTTTCTTTAATTTTTCAGTCTAGAGCTTCATTTTGGTAGTCACTTAATTTACTTTTGGATCAGTTTGCTCCTTTTGATGTCTAATTTTAAATTTTGTTACAGTTATTTTCCAGAAAAGAAAATAATAAATATTATGTTTGTTTTGAATTTCTGGATCTTTTATATTTATTTTATTTGTTTAAAAAAGTCTGCCAATGGCTAAACAAATTGATTGTGTCTTTGATAAAACATGACTTCTTTTATTTGAGGAATTCATATTACTGTAGATGAAGAAAAGCTTGTATTAAGTAAAGGATTGTCTCTCCTTTGTTACAATTAATTGAGTATCAGGTGAGAAGTGTTGTGGGTCATAATGGGAAACTATTAAATTTTCTCCATCTATAGCAATCTCAATACATGGCCCAGTAGGTCAGGGAAGGACATTTTGATCTTGCTCCAGTTAGCCCCTTACTAACATCTGAGCTTTGTAACCAGTGGAAAATAATAGCAAAGTTTTGGCCATCTTATCCCAGCCTTCTGTGAGACCAATAAACATGTAAGCATCTGCTCCAGATTTGCCATTTATGGTTTCACTTACTAAGATAAAATTCTTTTTCACTGGTCATTACTGAAAATAGATATTATTATAGAGAAGTGGTTAATTAACCTAATGAAAATTAAAGTCAAGCAAAGAGGAAGAGCCAAGATTTGAACTGCAAGTATCAGACTTCAAAGGCAATTCTTTTCTACTATGCTACCTTGATCTTTCTTATCCCATATAACACTTAGAATATTGTTTTCAATAAATTTTATTATTAAGTAGGTATGCCTTAAAAATCATATTTAAAAATAAAACATAAAGAAGAATTCATAGCAGTATTTCCTAGGGTGAAGGAATTCTAAATGAGAATATATATTGATTTAGCCATACAATTTAAATAATGATGCACATGTAGACAAAAATCAAATTGATTATGAACACATGAACATGATTTCTATTAGTGAAAACATAAACAAAATATCATACTCTTTATATACGTATAGCTGCCAAATGCAGATGAGAGAAGTATTCAACATACATGATATGCTAAAAATATTTTGAAGTTAAATAAATCTATCAAACAAAGCAATACTTTTATTTCTAAAATTTTCCATGAGCAATTCTAACTGCTTTATAATATGTTCTACCTGAAATATTTAATATTACTTTAAACTTAATGTTGTATATTATGTTGTCTAAAACAAAGTGAGAAAATTTATTCCAAATGAAAAAATAGGACACCCATTTGAAAAAGAAAACAATGAGACTCATTTGATGTGAGTGCTTTTTAGAAAAGTCAGTGCTTCAAATGATTTATTTTATCTCTAACTATAACAGAAATGACTTAATTTTAATCATTTCAAACATCTGATTCAAATGAGATTTAGACCTTTAGGCAATAATTTCTGAATCCATCACTAGCTATTCTAAAAATGATATCACGATCTCTCACTGCCTTTAGAATTTCTAAAAAGTTATTGCTACAAAAATCCATGTCACACACATATTCACAAACCATCTTATTGATAGGATCATTTTATTTATTTCTCACTCGAAATGCCTATTATAAAGAGCAAAAAATTCACTACTTATTGAGCATTTACTATGTGCTAAGCAATGTGCACATTCATTGTTTTGCACATTGTCATACAAAAATTAAGGGATATTGCTATTTCCCCTAATTTTAAGTACCTTACCCAGGGCAATATACCTCATAGGTGACAAACAGGCTTTGAATTCCGGTCTGTGTGACTCCAAATGATCTGTTCTGGTATATAAACAAACACAATGTTTACTGGTTGATAATGTCATCTTTCTATTTCAGAAATGTCAGGTTACAGATTATGGATTTTTCTTATCTCACAGAAATTTAACATGGACTAATCCTACTATTATTCATGTAGATGACTGGTAATGGTTCATGATGTATATATGTGTGTGTGTGTGTATATATATATATATATGTATGTATAAAATGTACACCCTGCAATATTATCGTTCATATGGAAAGAAAAGATAAAAAGATAAGAACATCCTCAGGTAAACAAAACCTGGAAGAATTTACCAACCCCAGACCAGTTCTCCAAGAAGTTCTGAAGGGAGTGCTATATCAGGAAAATTAAATATAGACACACAGAAAAAAAAGTTTAAAAGCAACTAAGAAAATGGCCAACTTAATGGTAGGGCTTCTAGGCTGGTCAGAAAGAAAGAAAATGGACCCTCTGGATAACACTGGTTTCTGTGAAGTCAAGTGTATGTTTTCCATACTGAATCTCAGTAGGGCTGTGACACCGAGTCACTAAGAATAATTTCAGACCACTTCGGTCTCATCGTGTTCTCTAGGTAAAATGTTCAAGAGTTTCTGGAACAGCTAAGCTTGACTTTTAGTAAAACTGCACCAATATAAAAAGGAAGAGTTATTCAAGGTCTCGCTGGCAGGAACCAACCTCTGTAACCCTGAATATAATCTTCCTAATGACTTCGTAAATACAGAATGTACTAGCCAAAGTAGTCCTACTTTTAAAAAGAAAATGTATTTAATATTCTATCCCAAGGTAATTTTTAAAAATATCACCATAAAAATAAAACATGACTATTTAACTGCTTAAAGTGTAGCTGTTACTCATTTTACACGTTCTCTGTTCCTGAAAATTTGTCTGAATATTTCAATTTTTAAAAAGCAAGTTAACATGTATGGTTAAGCTACTATGCAGCCTCTTCTGGATGGGAAATCACATTTACAATGCTGTGACAATGCTCAGTAAATAAATGTAAAATTAGCTAATTAATTAAAAATAAAAATTAAAAGTAAAAACATGAAGAAAACAGCTTATGAAAAGAAGGATCAATATATTAGTGACAAAGAATAATATTTGAAAGATGGTGTATGAACCTTATATCAATGAAGACTATTACATTTGACAATTTCTGCAACACTCTACAATGCTGTGACAATGCTCAGTAAATAAATGTAAAATTAGCTAATTAATTAAAAATAAAAATTAAAAGTAAAAACATGAAGAAAACAGCTTATGAAAAGAAGGATCAATATATTAGTGACAAAGAATAATATTTGAAAGATGGTGTATGAACCTTATATCAATGAAGACTATTACATTTGACAATTTCTGCAACACTCTACAGTTTTGCTCCTAGCTACTGTCAAAATAGTTCTTAATACAGTCATATGAAATTTAGCCATTTCTGTTATGCAGCCTGTTCACTAAGTGACTAAAAGTATTATAAAGATGAGTTGCATATTCATATAGCAAAATAATATATTAAACTATACCATTTGAACTAGAATGCATTAAAAGCTGGGGAAAAGACATTAAAGTTGTTATAAACTGCACAAATTCAGAGGCACAAGGGAGATAATTTAACGATAATTTAGGAAAAGTTTAGTAGAGTCAAGTCTGCTATGTTTAACCTTTCTCCCCTTTAATTTCCTAGAGGATGTTTGTCTCTTGATGTCAAGTCAGTCAGTAGAAAGCTGAATTTACTTACACATATGTAATATCATTCTGAACCCATGAAAAATTAAATACACAAATACATAAAAGGATAGAAGAAATGCGACTAACTTGGATTTTTAACAATGTTCGTTTCTTACCCTCTTCTTCCACCACCACTTTTTTGTTAGGGTTATTCTAAAAATAATCCTCAGTTGAATTAGAGATTCACTGAAAATGCCTTGTGTCTTCTTTCTTTCTTTCTCTCTCTCTCTCTTTTTTTTTTCCTTTCTGCTCCTGTTGTCATGTTATTTCCTTGAACTGAAACTAAAACACTATCTTCTTCAAGTCAACTTGTCAAAAGTCTATCCATCCTTCAAGATCTGTTTCAAATGTCACTTCTTTCAAGAAGCTTTTTGAGCCAGGCCAATTGGTTGTGATCTCTCTTTCCTCTGTATTTCTGTACCTCATAATTTCTTTTCCAGTGTCAAGAGCTTTGGGAACGAGACTATATCACCCGTGAACATTCAGGAGATGTGTTTTTAACATGATACACAAACTAATGTGCTTTCAGCACAGAGTCCTCAGGGTATCTTTTCTATTTATACACCACTCAATATTACAACTGATCTAAATATTCTGGAATTGAAATCAAGCTTCTCCTGTAGGTTTTCTTGGGGCCTCTGCTAACAACAAGCCCTTGTAGTAGTATCTGTTATAGCACTCTGACAGGATTGACTTCCCATAAGGTATTTTATAAATATTCGATATTTTCTTGGGACCAGCAGTTAGCATAATGGCTATGTCCCTGGACTCCCAT
>NW_006209397.1:557248-563673 GCF_000334495.1 Tupaia belangeri chinensis
ATATTCTTAAAGGTGGAGTCTTTTCTGGCAGAAGTGGTAAGCTCTTCCCTAATGTCCACTCTCTCCTTCCTCCTTTTAGTAATATATGTATTCTCAAGTTTTAGCAATGAACCTGATTGTTTATTTAGTGCCTTCATTTCTAAGCTCCATTTCAACTCCATTTTTTTTAAATGACCAGAGGGTGTTTGTGCTCACCAGAGAGGCAGGTAGACAGAGAGTGAGAGGAGAGACAGAGACAGATAGAGGGAGAAAGCACCTCCCCCCAATGGGATATGCTCAAACTTCAATACCTTCCCCATTTCTCCATTCTGTTGGGATTTGGGGCACACACACAATCATGTCTGGCATGTTTTACAAGCTGCCAAGGCCAGAATTTGAAGCACAAATATCCATGTGAGATCTAGCTGCCTTAACCACTGGGCTATGGGGCTGGCTGATCAACCTTATTGAATCAGGATCACAGTTGAATTTAGGAATCTTCATTTTGAATAGCTTTCTACGTGATTCCTAAACACTTTTAAGTTTGACAACTACTAAGATAGTGATTAAGATCATGTATTTGGAGAGAGATCTAACTGAGTTAAAAAGATAGATTTGTCACTGACTATCTAACCATTATTTATCACTTCTTACCTGTCCCTGCCCCATTTCCTAATCATTATGATCATTATGTAACAACTTTTTCTCAAATATTGGTGAATGGGTACATAGATATATATCCCCTTGCAATCCCAGACAGGAAATGGCTCCTTAGTGAATGTTTCATCTCCTTAGCTCCATGATTTACATGCATATTTTTCTGTTTGGCAGCCTCTTATTTTATTTTGCTTTTCTTTTAAATTTGTATTTTATAAACATAAATTATATAACTTTTTTCAACAGAGAACTTTAATTCTTTCCTCTGTTAAATATTTGCTCCCTTTGTACTTCCCACACACTCCCTCCATAAATATTAATATTACTCAGCCATAAGAAACAGTGAGGCCTGGGACCAGCAGTTAGTGTAATGGCTATGTCACTGGACTCCCACATAGTCGACCGCAGTTTGAGTCCCGGACCCAGCGGCTTAAACTCACGCTGGGCGCGTGTGTGTGCGTGCCTAAGATCCCGAGAGGAGAATGGAGGAGAAGGGATTGTGGTGTGGTCATCCCCCCTGGGGGGTGATTTCTCACTTTCTGTCTCTCTGTCTGTCTGGCGAGCACACACACCCTATAGCAAAAACCTCTCCAAAAATGAAAAAAAAAAAAAAGAAGAAGCAGTGAGGCCAAAGTTTTTTGATTCAAAGTAGATGAATATAGAGAACTCGATGTTAAGCAAAGTGAGCCAGATTTTGAAAAATATTTTATTTTTGTTTAAATCTTTTTTCTTTCCAGGCCAGCAGATGGCAGAGCAATTACGTTGCTGGACTCCCACAAGATTGACTATGGTTCAGGTCCTGAACTTGGTGCCTGGGAACTCACTTTGCACATGTGTTTATACATGCCCAAGATCCCAGGAGGAGAAAGGATTTGGTGTGGCTATCCGCTCTGAGGAATGATTTCTCACTTTCCCTCTCTCTTTCTCTAATGAGAACACATGCCCTAAGGCAAAACTCTCTCAAAAAAAAGTTTATTTTTTTTCACAGAGGTGGTCACATTGGACAAGGTCATGCTACGATCCTTCCCCCAGCCCTGCAACCAGCCAGTCAACATATGCCTATCATGTTGTAGTAGACCCAGGACCCAAATCCAGAGCCTTCCCACATGATGTTAAGCATTAAGCAGTACTTCTCTACTGCCTTCACCATTGCAGTAGGACCTTGACAGCCTTTCAAACTTCTCTTACCTCTAGTTTGCTGTCCTGACATGACGGCCTGATTTTTTTGCAACCTCTTGTACCAAGATAGGGAATGTTTGTTTGTCTTTTGTTTCAAAATGTGCTACATAGACCACCTGCATTTTCTCCACAGCTTGTGAAAAATGCTGATGTCTAGTTTCACAAAATATATTTAAATACAAAATTTAGGGATATAGCACAGGAATCAGCACTTTAGTTGTTTTCCTCAGATGATTTGTATGCATACGAAGGGTTGAGCACCTCTAAGTATACTAATGCTTTGCAGAAACATATTGACAATTGTTATAGTAAACTCACTTCCTGCTGTCATTAGGGTATAGATAGGAATACTTCTGAGAATTATTCCATGTACTAAAGTCCCAGAACTCACCCTAGTAAATCAAGATAAGCAGAGAGTTTCAGAGCTCCATCTGCCCTAGGAAGTATGTGTCTTATTCTTAGCTTTAGATGCTTGAGACCATTACTATGAGGATTTCTGCTGGCCACAACTCTCATAGAAAGAGAGCAGCGACTGATTAAATCCCTGCAGGGTTTGCAGAAGGAATATTTTCAGGCAACATCTTGATCTGCACTCCAGACTTAATAGGTTTCCAGTGTAACATTTTATTTTCTGAAAATGATGAAACTTTTTACTGCATCTCAAAAGCATTTCTCAGCCAAAAAGAGTGAATAATTGTTAGGTGAAAGAGATCTCAGTTTTGACATTGGGAAGTCCAACTGTCACTTTCTTCATGAGAAGGTCCTTTTCTTTAGATTATTTTACTCTCTTACCTAGTTAATCAATTCTCAATTTAGCATGCCCTTGAATCTTATTAGACAAGGACAAGATAAACTAGTTTGTAGTTTCCAAGTTGATTTTTATTGTCCTTGTGATAAAAGTTGTAGTTTCTTTGGATAATTTCACTTCTCAGTATCTTTTTTAGTCACAAAATATCAATATTATTACCTACAGTACCAATAAAACAGAACCTTTATGAAAATACCAAATAGCTTTAAGTACTAAGTGTACACTACACAATCCTTTGCCATCTATGACTCTCTTAGTCTGTTTTGTGACTTCTATAACAAAATACCACAAACTGGGCAATATGCAATTGACAGAAACTTATTGGTTCATAGTTCTGAAGCCTGAGAATTATGAAATCAAGGTGCTAGCAACTGGCAAGTGTCTTTTTGTTATGTAGTAATACGGCAGATGTCATCACATGGTGGAAGGGCAAAGAGAGCATGAGAAACAGCAAGAGGGCATTAATTCACTCCCCTGAGAAGGAACACATTTCTGCATTAATGACAGCAGTCCATTCATATGAGAAGAGTAGAGGTCCTGCTCTGTCATACTGCTAGAATAACTAAATTTCTTTTTTAAAGTAATTGTTTACTTGTTTTGTTTTTGTAAGAAGGCACATGTGTTCACCAGAGAAAATTAGAGATAAAGAGGAGAGAGAGAGAAAGAGAGAGAGAGAGAGGAAGAGAGAGAGAGAGAACCTCTCCCCTATGGGATGTTGTCATACCATAATCCTTTTCCTCCAGTTCTCCATCTTATCAGAATTTAGGACACACACACAGACATGTATATACCTGATGTGTTTGTCAAGCTACCAGAGCTGAGATTCAACTGCGGTCAGCTATGTAGAATCCAATTTTTTTTTTTTTTTTTGGAGAGGTTTCTGCTGTAGGGCACATGCACTGATGACAGAGAGACAGAAAGCAAAAAATCACCCCTCAGGAGAGATGGCCACACCACAATCCTTTCTCCTCCATTTTCCTCTAGATATCTTGGGCACGCATGCACACGTGCCCAGCGTGAGTTTAAGCTATGAGGTCCGGGACTCCAACCATAGTCAACTACAGGGGAGTCCAACGACATAGCCATAATGCCAATTGCTGGACTATGGAATCGTTAACTGTTGGACTGCAAAGCCAGCTCAATAGCAAGTAAATTTCAATGTTTGGAAAGGACAAATATTCAAACCATGGCATTGATTTCATATTAAATTTTAAATAATTTGGCAATGATCACTAATAGTCACTTATCACTTTCTATATGCCTAGCACCATCAAAATACTTTAAATATAATATCATATATTATCTTCACTTCACGAAAGGACACTGAAGCTTAGAAAGTTAAGTAACTTTCCAGGGTCACAGAGCTAGTAAGTAGAAGAGTTAGAATTTTAACTATTAACCAGTATGCTTTTTTTTTTTTGAGAGTTTTTTTTTTTTTCATTTTTCTTTTTTTCCTATAGGGTGTGTGTGCTTGCCAGACAGAGAGAGAGAGAGACATAGAGACAGAAAGTGAGAAATCACCCCCCAGGAGGGATGGCCACGCTGCAATCCCTTCATCTCCACTCTCCTCTCAGGATCGTGGGCATGCACACACACGCACCCGGCCTGAGTTTAAGTCACCGGGTCCGGGACTCGAACTGCGGTGGTAGTCCAGTGACATAGCCATTACTCAAACTGCTGGTCCCTCAGTATGCTTTTTATATTAGTCATATCCATGAACAGTGCAAACTCTGGCAAACACAAATAGCATAGTAATTTATATTGACTTGTATTAGTCATTTTTATTTGAGAGGAAAAGAATAGCATAAATTCATCTTTGTGCCTAAAAAGCAGAGAGGGTCCACCTGTTGTGATTTCAGAAGATACAAAGGAATCCTCAACCCAAATTGTCTTTCTTTTTTAAGGATTTTTTTTCAACCACCTATTGGCTATATCATATTCCATCATTTTAAATGTAGGAGCTTTATTCAAGGAAGGTGACAAGACTGGAGATAGGCAATTATTGTCAGAGTACCCAAAGTACTTTGCATACTTACCCATTTAATATTCATAGCAGAATGTTAACAGAGGTTAACTTTAAAAACGTGTGGGAGGGACCAGCAGTTAGTATAATGGCTATGTCACTGAACTCCCACGTAGTCGACCAGAGTTTGAGTCCCAGACCTGGTGACTTAAATAAATAAATAAATAAATAAATAAATAAATAAATAAATAAATAAATGTGTGGGAGTCAGAGACCTAAGTCAGCATGATGTGGTGGCTAGGGAGCTGGACATCCATGTAGCCAACCAGACCTTGTGTCTTGTTTTCTCACTTTCTTTCTTTCTCTCTGACTTTCTCTGTTGAGTGCTTGTGCCCTATAGCAAATTAACAGAAATAAAAATGATGAGAATAAGAATAAATAAAAATTTCTTTGAAAAAATTAAGACTATAAATATATACAAAAATTGATAACAAATATTATATTTACATGTGCTAGAATAAAGACTACTTGTCTTTCTCTTTCTTTGTTAATTACTAAAGAATATGCATACTTGCTAGAGAAAGATAGAGAACTAGAGAGAGACAAAAAGAGAGGGAGAAAACACTCCACAATGAGATATGGTTATGCTCCAGAAAAAATTAAGACTATAAATATATACAAAAATTGATAACAAATATTATATTTACATGTGCTAGAATAAAGACTACTTGTCTTTCTCTTTCTTTGTTAATTACTAAAGAATATGCATACTTGCTAGAGAAAGATAGAGAACTAGAGAGAGACAAAAAGAGAGGGAGAAAACACTCCACAATGAGATATGGTTATGCTCCAATCCCATCTCCTCTATTTCTTTACCCTATCAGGATTTGGGGCAAGCACACACACATGCCTAGCATGTTTTTAAGCTGCCAGGCCAGCATTCAAACTGTGATTGGCCATGTGGGATACAATTCTCTTAAACATTAGGTTGCAGGACATCTTCCTTTTTAAGAAAATGTTTTTCTGTACTTTCTAAAATTTCAACAGTGAATGCATATTCTTTTGAAGACTTTATTTTAAAATAATGATGCCTTATTTTATTACATTTAATTGTCACACATCTTTATAGTGTACAATAGAATATTTCAAAGCATGCATGCAGTGCATGGACTCAAATTAAAGACCTTACCATATGTATCATTTTCAACAGAGAGCTTTACAACATTAGGTCTGTTAAATATTTGTTTTTCTGGATCCCCATCCCACTCCTTATTATTCACCTCCTACTATACAATGTCTAGTGTGTCTACACTTGTCCTCTCTACTATTATGTCGTGGAGGTTTTCAATTTTTGCCACAGATTACAGACATTTGGTATATATTGAGTGGGATATATAATGTCTGTCTTTTATAATCTAGTTTGCTTCTCTTAGCATTGAATCTATGGCCATCTACTTTGTATCAAGCAACAGATTTCATTAGTCTTTATGACTGAGTAGTATTACATAGCGTGTATGTGCTACACAGCTACACTTTTTCCTTTGAGTTGATTCCACTCCTCAGTAGTTGCAAATAATGCTGTAAAAATGTAGTTTTTTTCCCAATGGCTTTTAGGCCATTCATTTTCCTTCCTTAGAAAGTTGTTTATTCAGTTCATTTGCCCATTTTTAAATTGGATTATTCATTTTCTTGTAGGTAAACTGTTTGAGTTAGCAACATATTCTGGTTATCAGTCCCTTATCTGTGTTATAGTTTGCAAATAATTTCTCCTATTTTGTGGGATGTCTGTTAGGTCCATTTGGCTTATGGTATTATTTAGTCCTTTTTTCTCTTTGTTCA
>NW_006209397.1:563687-573700 GCF_000334495.1 Tupaia belangeri chinensis
TGACCTGTCCAGTGAGGACAGTAGGGTATTGAAATCATCAAAAATTAGATCTAGCAGTTTTTACTGCACGTATCTGGGTGCCTGAGCATTGGGTGTGTAAATATTTATAATTATTTTATCTTCTTACTGAATTAGTTCTTTTAATACTATATAGTGTCATTCTTTGTCACTTTTTACAGTTTTATCTTAAAGTCTGTTTAGTCTGACATTAGCATTGTAAATCCAGCCTTTTTTGGTTTCTGTTTGCATGTAATGTTTTATTCTAACCCTTCATTTTCAGTCTTATGTATGTTTTATCAGTGAACTCTGTTTCTTGTACATAGTATATAAAAGGCTCCATTTTTTTTTACCCATCCAGCCAATATTTATCTTTCAATTGGAGAATTTCAACTAGTGACATTAATACTGATATTTGTAGATTTATCCCTATCATTTCGTTAATTGTTTTCTTGGTTGCCTTGTGGCCTCTCCTATTTTTCTCCCTTTTTTTTCCCTAATGCTGTATTCCCTTAAGTACTTCTTGAAAAGTTAGTTTAGTGTTGGTAAATTCTCAGTTTTTGTTTGTCTGGAAATGATATTTAAATGATTTTATTTTTCCTTTCTATTTGAAGGATAATCTTTCCAGGTATAATGTTACTAAATGAATTTCCTTCAGTTTTTTTAATGTATCTTCTTATTCTTTCCTTGCTTGCATTATTTCAATTAAGAGGTCTGAAGTTAATCTGATGGGGTAGTATTTGTAAGTAATTTGCCAATTCTCTCTTGCCATTAAAAAAAAAATTGTCTTTGTCTTTTATTTTTACCAACTTAACTGTGCCTTGGAGAGGATCATCTTATGTTTTCTATTTATTTTTTAAATTCTTATTATTATCCTAATTTATTTTAAACATTCAATCACTACAGCTTGTAAATAAAATATAAAATGAATTACCCAAAAAGAATACATTTCGTACCAGTCCAGTTGAAGATATCACACATGTTATCAACAACAGACTATTCTCAATTCCTGTGTTCACTAAATTTCCACTCTATTTTTGCCCTTGATTCCTTTTCTCTCACTTTCCCCCATCTCCCATCCCTTTTCCACATTGTCTCAGTAACATTTTCTATGCTTCTATATCCTCTTTCAGTTTCTGCTAATAGAGTACAGACAGATGGTATGTATTAAATGGAGTCATACAATGTCTCTCCTACATAGCCTGACTTGCTTCAGGCAACATTAAATCTTCCATATTCATTTACTTTCTATCAAATGCCAGGGTCTTGTTGTTTTCTATGGCTATATAGTATTTTTAAATCCATTCATCTGTTTGTGGACATTTGAGTTGGGCCCATATCCTAGCAATTCTGAATAATGCTGCAATAAACATAGATATGCAAGCACTTTTCCAACTGCGGATTTTCCTATCTTTTGGGTAGATTCCCAGGAGTGGAATTGCTGGATCATATAGATCATCTTATATTGATTATTTTAAGAGTTCTTTTTATTTCCTGGGTATGGATGTGGGTATTTTTCTCTACATTTGGAAAGTTTCAAGATAGTATAACATGAAAGAGCTTTATGTATGCTTTTATCTTTTCTTTGCCTTCTGAAATACCCATTATGTGAATAGTCAGCCATTTCATAGTGCCTTAAATTTCTCATGTCTAATTCTCATTTTTTATAAATTAACTTATTTTACATTCTTTTAGTGAACATAATCACAGCATACAGTGAAATGAAGACAAGCATCTGAATACTATTAGGGTCAACTTTTTTAGTGAACATCATCACTGCATACAGTGAAATGTAGACAAGCATCTGAATACTATTAGGGTCAACATATTCCTCACTTCCCAATGTTATTCTCATTTTTTGATTTTTTTCTTTTCTTTCTTTCTTTTCCCCTTTTTTATTTGTTTTTGTTTTGTTTTGCTTTCTTTGTTTATTTGTTTTTGGCTTATACTGTCGAATGTTTTGTCTTCAAGCTCAGAGTCTTCCTGCTGCACAGCCTACTCTGCTGTTTTCCTGTATTGTATTCTTCATCTTCAGTAGTTCTGTTTGACTTCTTTTTAGTATGTCTCTTTATGGAATTCTTCCTTCATGTCATGGAATGATTTTTCTCATCTCTTGAAATTTATTGCCTATTTTCTCTTGCATCTCATTGAGTTTTGTCATGATGAATACTTTGAATCATTTTTCTAATATTTCTGTGCTCTCTTGTGTGTTACACATTGTTAGGGAGGAGCTATTATGTTCCTTTGGGATATAGATATTTTCTTATTTTCTCATAATTTTTACATCTCCACATTGATTTTTAGACATCTGATTAAGTACTCACTAACCTAACTTTTGGAGTAGGTTCTGCAGTTTCAGAGGGGATAAACAGCTTTGATCTTAGATGTGTCCCTGGCAAAGTGGTTCAGAAGAGGCCAATGTCAAACTGCATCATCCACATCATAGCAGGACTTTCATAGCCTGTACATTAGAGAGTTTAGGGAGGTCCAGAAGAGCTGCATTGTGGCTGGAATCATCTGGAGAACACACCATTCCCCTGAACCTACATCTAATAGGAAGGCAATTTCAGGCCTGCCCTGCCTGCCAGATAAGGGATAGTACCCAAATTTATCAGTCTCTGATGGGATAGGAGAGTGTTTTTTTTTTTTTTTTTTTTTTTGACTACTCTATACTCTCCATGCTCTGGAAACTTGATTACAGATGGAGCTCCACCTGCTGCTCATGGGCTTGCAGTTTGGTGTAGCTTTCTGGCCAACTGGGGATACCAGTAAGATGGGAGGTCTAATACTTTTTTCCCTTAAGCTGCTTGCTCTTGCAGTTCCGTATAACACATGTTCTTCTGTGGGTTGGTTTTTAGAATCCACAATAGTAGTCTAGAGTTTGGAGTTACAGAGGATAGTTTTTATTTTTTTCTCCTCTGAATGGGATATTGAGAAGTGAGAAGTCTTCTAGAGCCTCATCAGTTTCATATGCTTAATTCTTCTCTAATTTTGCATGTAGAAACCATGAAAACTAGCAGTTCCCGTCAAAGATGCCACCTTATTCATTTCACTGCTAGGGCTGCTCCAGGGCAGTGGCTGTAATTCAGGCATCTGTGGGCTGCATAGGTGGCAGAACTCAGCCCTTGTCTCAGTCAGTGCCCATGTTCCATTGACTTACCTCTACCTCTCTGGACCCAATGCAGCTGGGGACTGGCTGGGGAGATGGAGCACAAAGTAGTAGGCTCAGTGTCAGTGAGTGATGTGGCTGGGTGCCAGTGGGAGATGGAAAACACATGGGTGCTGGTGAGGATTGGTGACCATGACTTTTATTATATTATTCTGTTCAAAACAAAAGAGAAAAGGCATTTGAGAAAGAAAAATTATCCAGGACCCTGACTGTTAGAACTTTTCAATTATTTATTTTGTAATGTTTTCATTATGTTTACTCTAATAACCATCATTATTTTTTTTTTGGAGACGTTTTTGCTATAGGGCACGTGGGCTTGCCAGAAAGACAGAGAGACAAAAAGTAAGAAATCATCCCCTAGGGGGGATGCCCATGTCGCAATTCTTTCTCTATTTTTCTCTCAGGATCTTAGGCATGAACATACACATGCCTGGCGTGAGATTAAGTCACCAAGTCCGGGACTCGAATCACGTTTGACTACATGGGAGTCCAGTGACATAGCCATTATGTCAACTGTTGGTCCCATAACTATCGTTCTTAAGTAATGTTAAAAGTCCTTGAGATTGGGATCAGCAGATGGTGCAATAATTGCTCTGCTGGACTCCTACATAGTGGATTTTAGTTCAAATTCCGAATTCAGTGGCTTAAAATTCACACCAGGCATGAGCGTATGCATGTCCAAAATCACAAGAGAAGACTGAAGGTGAAGGGATTGCAGAGTAGCCATCCTCCCTGGGAAGTGATTTCTCACTTTCTGTTTCTCTCTCTCTATCTCTTTAGTGAGCACATGCATACTGTAGTAAAAAAATCTCTCTCCAAAGTACATAAAAGTCCTTGAGATAAAAAAGTTGGTGTGTTTTTCTCAAAAATAGCAACCAAAAAGAGAGTGATCAATAAATTATAATGTATCTACAGTCAATTTGTGTGGGGAAAAATAAAAAAGAGCCGCAGGTACAAAAAGAAAAAAAGAAAAAAGAAATGGGATATTCTCTGGGCCTTGTAGTAAGGATAAAATGGGTGAATCTTCATTGGCTTAAGTCTGACTGGTTGTTCTGCATATTTAAGTTCTTTCTTAGTGGATACTTCTTACAATTTTACTTACATTTTAGAGGCAAGTCAACAAAGCTTGCTATTCATGTTCTATCTGGGAAAGACTTGGAGTTCATTCAACGTGTATGACTGAATGCCTCACCAAAATGTCTTGATTGTCTTATTGAAATTAAAATAAAGTGTTTTGATGTTAACAGCCACACAAAGAACCATGAATTCTTAAAATATCGTCCCTTGGTAATAAGGAGCAACTTTATAGAATTTAGCAATTAGTGGCAGCATCATCCTAAAGCACTTTGTCCTTTCTTTTGGGTAGTTGTAAGAGTGAATAAGTTGAAAATTTACATCAAGTAAGAAGCAACCACAGTGAATTTTTATCAGTTGTACATCCTTTACCTAAATAGATATGTGCACCAATTTTGTTAAAGCTAAGCCACAACCATGCTGAGTCACAGAATCACACGAATACAATTCATGAAGCCCATGTAAACATATCTTTGGAGTGCATATTCATATTTAAAGATAGAAACAAATCTATTCAGAACCAGAAATCATTAAAGACTTCATTTAACAGTACTATTTCTAATTTATTTTTCTTGGTTTTTCATTTTCCCTTTCTAATCTCTATTGTTATTATCAATATTGTTGACTATTCAACAGACTTGTTTGCTCACTTCTTCCTCCACAAATAAACTCATCTCATTTGAACCCAGAAAGACTTAGTTTTCTAATCTTTGGTTAATTACATAGCTATTTTACATCAGAATCAGAACATTTGAAGTGTCGCTAATCAGACATGTTCTACACTTTAAGCAAGCAGCCATAAATGGAGATAAAGCTCTTTTTTTGAAAATATTTGGAAAGTTCTGATAACTGACAACTGAATGAGGTATACATATTTGATAAAAATTTTAACTAAATCAAAGCTAGCATTAAAAATGCAAAAGCCTGGAAGTTACTTTATTTGTTTCCTCCCCTTATCATTTGCTCACATCCTTTTTAGTGTAACCTTTTTCAGAAACCTGCTGAGTTACCCAATATATGCTGTGTTATGGTTCTTCATGTGTGATTGTGGAGTAGTCCCTTGAAGTAGTTAGTTCCCAGAACTTAGCTTTTGAAGTTATTCCAGTGGGGCATGTCTCATTGATAGACCATGAGTAGATGGAGTATCTTGTTCACACAGAAGTGGGGGTTAGATATAGTTTAAAAGCACAAGTTGATTTTATTCTCAGCAAGGGATGATAAGTCATAAAACTTTCATTAGTAGATAAGTGGTAGTGGAAAGTGAACTTCCAATTGAATTTAATAAATGAATGTAACAACAAATAAAAGCTTTAATATAGAAATATCACTTATGTTTACCATGATTTCTAGATGTGAAACTTAAAAAGTATAAATGCTTATATAAACAATGGCAAATATATTGTTTAAATTATTATATTTATTCTCATATTAAAGGTACTTAAGTTCATTCATTTACTTGATAAAGACTAAGCATCCATGATAACTTTAATAAAATTAAAAGAATTGCTAAAAGTATTTTTTATTCCTTTGTAGTGAAAGCTCCATGGAGAGAAAAAAAAAATCATCAGCTCTAAATGCAAGTTTGATGTGAGCTTGTGTCCTTGTGTCCTTGTGTTGTTTGCTAAGAAAAACATCAATGAAACACACCCTTAGGGATGGAAGAATGTAAGATCTGAACTTAATGAAGGTTGACAATGACTAATATTGATGTCCTTATCACAAATGACAAGAGGGCTAGGCTGCTGCTCTGCCATAATGGCCCTGCACTAGTTCAAAAGCTTATTATTTGAAAACTGCAGTGTCCATGCCAAGATCTTTCACCCAATGTTCATCAGCATAAAATATGTTAACCTCCTGTTCCCCATGCTTTGCACTGACAAGACTGTATGCTACTGTTGTTTCAATATAACTTTCTCCCTGGAAAATTTTTTAGCTTTCAGAATAACAAGACCTCCCAGAAGGGAAAGGTGACTTTTGGACTATTTTCTATGTAATAATAATGCTGCTTTTTGTAATATGAAACTGGTTCCTTCTGCCTAAATTCACTCTTTAAAAAAAATGTTTGAATTTGCTAGTGTCCCTGTGAAGGAAAATATGCATGTGATATGAAATATTCAGATAAAGGGAGTTTCAAACTCTAAATAATACAATACAATCCCCTCACAGACTACATCCATATGTATTACCTATGCTTACTGCCTTCTTGATGTTACAATAAAATTGAAAAGAAACTTGTGGACGGAGCATCATGTTCATATCAAATTTTGTCATAGCCAGAACTACTAAGAGTATACTAATGTGAATGTTTTCCCTGTTCCTGCAATAAATGCAATTATTTTGAAGGAGTGTCAAGAAAAAAGAAAAAAAAAACTTTTCACTTTGGTTAAGATAGCAAATTGGGTAGCAAGACAGTGCTGCTATAGCAAAGCACAATGCTCTGCAAGGCAATCACATGGAAAGGTTCTGGTTCAAGTTCAGGGACGTCTTGAATATACTGAGCACACATGTCTACATGATCTAGGGATTAGCTGAAGGCCGAGAATGGGTAGCATCAGGACCCCGTTGCAGTCAGTAATCTCTGTCTCTCTCAAAAATAAATGAATAAATGTTAAAAAGAAAGCAAATCGAATCTAAATATGTCTTTCTGCTTCTGTAGCAAATATATAGCAACCTCCCAATATCCATATCCCCTTCTTTCCTGGTAATAGGATTTCTAATTTTTTTTGAGAGATTTTTGTTATAGGCCAGAAAGACAGAGAGAGACAGAGAGACAGAAAGCTAAAAATCACCCCCCTGGGGCTGGCCGTGCCACAATCCCTTCTCCTCCATTCTCTTCTCAGGATTTTGGGCACACACGCACATGCGCTCGGCGTGAGTTTAAGCCACCAGGTCTGGGACTTGAACCACGGTCAACTACATGGGAGTCCAGCGACATAGCCATTACACTAGTTGCTGGTCCTGGATGTCTAACTTTTCACTAGATGTATTTTCCAGTGACTATTATAACTTAGTGTGGCTAAATGATTAAGATCTAGCTATTGCAATGTAGTATAATGTGTTTGCCTTTCTTTGCCACTTCCACTTTTCCACTAAGTACTGTCCAGATATGACTGCCCAGCTATCTTGGACCATGATATAGAAGCTATGTGCTGAGAAGGTTGGAAAAACAAGAGAGAAGAAACTAGGGTTCCCAGTGATCATGGAATCACAATGTCAGACTTGGATTGTTTGCCTCTGCATTTTATTAATGTGAAAAATAACTGTTACTTTGTTTGAGCCCCCCTTGTATTTTGGATTTTCTGTACTTCACTGTCAAACTTATTCATAACTGATAAGCCAATCTGTAAAAATCTCAGTGAAATACCAAATTCAGAAAATATATCCACAGAGCTGATAAAAGGCAAAGCATTCTCTCAAAAATCCATAAAATTTGAGAACATTGGAGGAAATATAAACCAGATGGCTTTTCAGCATGTTTAACATATTTTACAAATAAAAAGAAAATAAGACAAATTGCAACAAATTAAGGACATTCCTATCACACCTGAGAAATCCCCTACAAAACATAAAGTCAGGTTCTTTCCTCTAGGTTGGTTTCCTTTAAAAGAATAATAATAAAAAAAATACATGTACATATCACAATACCATAGAAAAGTTTAAAGCTCAGAATTACATGGATGAGTCCTATAGTAATTAGTAGGGTAACAACAAATTATTGATTTGCTTTGATCTCCAACCTTATAAAATCTTCCTTCCGCATACATACTGAGTGCAGCTATTCAAAAGGCTTTGGTTACTTGTTGAATAGAGAATTTTTATTGTAGGTGGCCAGTGTGAGAATGGATTCCATGACCCAGTTGATTGCAGTGCCACAACAGATAAGGAATTTTTAAAAAGACTCATCAAGCAGCAACCTCCCAAATAGCACTCTGCTATTATAGTAACTTCCTTCCTCAATAATAATTACTGCTCCAACCAAACACATACAACTCTAGGCAGACAATTCCCAGCAGACAAGACCTTAGCGAAGGTTGAACACACTAAATGAACCATTAACTCCTGTATTTTCTGGTAATTAACAACAACCTAATGGAATTTGCATTTTGCCACATACTTACTTGTACCTGAAGTCAAATAACTCACTTCAAGGGAGCCCTGCAGGTTACACAGGTCTATTTGTAGCCTGTAAGGGGAATATTTCATCATCCCACAGATACCCATTTTTCTTTTTAAATAATAGAATCCAAAAGTTTTAGCTGGGCATATTACTATTTATCTAGAGATGCACATCTCAGCCTCCCTTGCAGTGAGATGTGGCTGAAATATGTGATGTGTGCAACTTCTAGGTCACATTCTTTATAAAGAATATGATTGATATCTTCTTCATCTTTTCACTTTCCTGCAAAATGGGAAATGGCAGCAGTTGGAGCATCCCCTTTGGACTCAAGGATGGAAGCTTTATATGGAAGTATGGCAAAACTACCACTTCTAGCTCACCTCTAAACTGTTATAGGAGAAATAAAGTTCCAGCTTACAGAAACCTGAAATTCTGGAGTCTCATTATCATGGCAGCTTCACCTATAAAATAATAAATGAAATATGAAGGGAATCCCTGAGCTACTCCACTGTATTATTTTAGGAAAAGTTCACATACAGAGCTCTGACATTATCCCTTAGGTTGAGGTCTCATGAGAGTAATAGGAAAAACTGAACACTGACACACAAAGGTAGCACTGATGCTACTAAACAAATCTTGCTTTTAAATCTTCTTTCGAGAACTGCTATTATATTTTTTTAGGTTTTCATGATAGAGTGTGTCCATTTTCCTGAGACAAACAAAGAGAGAAAGTGAGAAATCATCGTGCCCACCACCCCACATCCCTTCCCCTGAAGGAATGGCCACTGCAATCCCTTCTCCTCCATTTTTCTCTCAGGACATTGGGTACACACACATACATGCTGGCATGATTTTCAAGCTGCCATCCAGGACTCAAGCCATGGGACAGGACTCAAAATACAATAGGCCATGTGGGAGTCCAGAACCTTAGCCACTATGCCACCTTCTGAGTCCATTAAAAACTCTTGTTAACTTGAGGCTTATACCATTTCTTTTTACCCTCATGTTACTGATGACTGGGGATTTCGAATGTCACCTTATTTGCAGTGGGAGTAGTGTGCAATGAGTGAAAAATAAGCCTGTATTTTTCAAGGCTGTAAAAATGCAGTGTTCTCAGAGAAATTTAGGTTTCAGATAATGAAAAAAGATTGATGGAATTTCTGGAAAATGGTTAAGGATTTTGAAAAGTCTTTAAATTCTGGGCCCAGCAAATAGTGTGGTGGTTAAGATGCTAGACTCCGGCCATCAGTAGTTTGAGTCCTGGAACTGGTCACTTGCTTACTCACTTTCCCTCTCTCTGTTTCTCTCTGGTGAGTACACATGCCCTATAGCAAATTAAAATAATAATAATAAATAAAATTAAATAAAAAATATTTGAAAACAAACAAAAAAATCCATATTCTAAAAGAACAACTCCAGAAGCCACATAGGATGTATTTGTTAAAGTAAATTTTAACTAGGGAATGGCTCTTTTAAAAATGAAATAATAGGACCAGCAGTTGACATAATGGCTATGTCACTGGACTCCCATGTAGTCGAATGTGGTTTGAGTCCCAGACCCATTGGCTTAAACTCATGCCGGGCATGTGTGCGCGTGTGCCCAAGATCCCGAGAGGAGAATGGAGGAGAAGGGATTGCACCATGGCCCTCCCCCCT
>NW_006209397.1:573732-575698 GCF_000334495.1 Tupaia belangeri chinensis
CTCTGTCTTTCTGTACAGTGCACGTGCCCTATAGCAAAAACCTCTCAAAAATAAAATAAAATAAAATACAAATAAGCTGTTATAAGAAAAACATAAAATTACAGATATAGAAATATAAAGTTATAAGAGAACAATATAGCACTTCTTTTTTTTTAAGTTTATTTCTTCTGAGAGATAAAGAGGGAGGCACACTCAACAGAGTCTTCACTCAGAAATCCATCCCCAGACTCAGCTAATCCAGGTCTCAGGCACACACATGTGCCTAGCATGTTCAAGGAGGACCCAAGACATGATCATTGGACATTCTCACGTGAGTCCAGTTGTATTATCAATGTTCCACCACCTGGACCCATGTAACTTATTTGTATTGATTAGTTCATTCCAGTTGTCCACTTGACTGGATTAAAGAATACCTAGAAAGGTGGTAAAATTCATCTGATCATGTCAATGAGGGAGTTTTCATATGAGATTGGCATGTACATTTGTGGACTGAGTGCAAAAAATTGCCAAAGCTATCCCTCAGTGTGTGCAGGAACCATCTAATTAGTTGAGAACCTGGAGGAAAAAAATAAAGACAAAAGTGGTTTTCTTTTTTTCTTCTGGAACTGGGATACTCGTCCTCTCTCACTCTTGGAGATCAGAATTCTAGTCTATCTGGCCATTTGACTCCAGAACTTACACAAATGACACCCCCCTTCACCCAGGTTCCTGTTTTTTTGGGTCTCAAGACTGAGAATTATACTGTCAGTTTCCATGGTTTTGAGACTTTCATACTTAAATTGAGTCGTGCTACTGGCATCCTAGAGTCCCCAGCTTGCAGACAGCCTGCTGTGGGACTTCCCAGTCTCCTTAATCACTTGAGCCAATTCTCCTAATAAATCTCCTCTCATTCATCTACCTATCTATCTATTTTTTGATTAATCTATCTCCTAAATTGTTTTTGTCTCTCTAGAGATACCTGTCCAATACACCAATACATTTTAAATTCTCAATGTGAAAGACAACTCTAGGAAAGTAGAAATCATTCTGAAATAACTCAAAATGGGGTACAAAGCTAGTATAAACAAATTTACTATAGAAAACATTGTGAAAAGCACCTGAAACTGACTACAAACATGCTACTCTAATTGTAAGACCCAGCACTCTACCAAGGCTACACCTAGGAAGAAGAACTTTCCTTTTTCCTTGACATTACAGAATCTACTCGAAAAAGTAGGAAGCAGTATGTACTTCAACAGAAGACTAAAAACTAAAGCAAAGGCACAAGCGGTATGAGAAAACACAGAAATATCTCTCCTTAAAGGGAAAAACAACTCCTCAGCAACCACAGACAGCATAAAAGAGTTTGCAGAAATATAAAAAAAAAAATCAGAATAGTCATAGTCATAGTGACAAAACTGAATAATATGCAGGAAGAAAAACAGAGATAGTTAACTCCAGGAGATGAAAAAGGCATTCCACAACTTGAAGGAGAAACTCCATAAAGAGATAGACACCATAAAAAAAGAATCAAACAGAACTTCTAGAGATGAAGAGTATAATATGGAAAATCAAAATACCCTTGAAAGCATTAATAACAGATTAAACTATACAGAACGTAGTCTGTGATCTCGAAGATAATTCCTTTGACTTAGACAAAAACCACCATAAAGAAAAAAAACTGAACAAATAAGGACAACATATGGGAAATACTAGATAACATTAAATGCCCATATATCTGAATAATTGGTATTCCAGAAGGTGAAGAATCTGATAAGAGCACAGAAAAATATATTCCTTAAAATACTGGCAGACGGGATCAGCAGTTAGTGTGATGGCTATGTCGCTGAACTCCCACGTAGTCAACCGCGGTCCAAGTCCCGGACCCGGTGGCTTAAACTCATGCTGGGAGCATGTGCATGCGTGCTCAAGATCCCGAAAAGAGAATGGAGGAGAAGGGCTTGTGTTGTGGCCATCCCCCCGAGGG
>NW_006209397.1:575918-578642 GCF_000334495.1 Tupaia belangeri chinensis
TTATCTTTGAAAACAAAGATAAAGTGTTTTGTTTGTTAACATTTTTAAAGATAACATTTTTTAAATGGCAAGAAAGAAACATCAATTTACTTACAAAGGTTATTCTATTAGGCTAACATCAGATCTCACAAATGAAATAATGTAAGCAAGGAAAAAATGGGAAGTTAAATTCAAAATGTTAAAAGAAAAACAATTTCAACCAAGAATATTATACTAATTAATATTATACTTCAAATGGGAAGAACAAAAAAAATCATTCTCAAATAAACAAACACTGAAAGAGTTCACTAACACTAGACCAGCTCTTCAGTACTGAAAGAAGTACTATATAACAAAAACTAAAGAAAGATAAACAGAAAAAAGAGCACAAAAAGTGATCAGGAAAACAGCTAACAAAATGGCAGGGATAAGTCCACAAAAATTGATAGTAATGTTAATATATTAAATTCTCCAATTAAAAGACACAGACTTCCTGTATGAATAATAATAATCAAAGGCTACAGCTCTCTATGTGCTGCTTATAAGAAACACATCTCACTGATAAAGACATACATAGACTGAAAGTGAAGGGCTGGAAAAATGAAAATGAAACTTCCCCTAACCCCTCAAAAAAGGCCCAGAAACTTCTTCTACCCCCAAAAATAAGGCCCAGAAAAGCAATCCACAATCTAGCATTCTGCACCTCCATCAAAAGGTGGCCAGATGAAATAAAATATACTGGAATGAAAACTTGCTCATTTGTTTACATGTTGCCAAGACTGGACAAGGGAGTAAATTGAACATATTTTTGGAAGAAGATTTTCAAATATTTTTTTTTTCTCTGTGGCTCATTTGCAAAAGACCTACATCCTTTCCAGCCTTCCAGGTGAAAGTTGATTCAGGTTCTGTTTCAATAACATAGAACAAAGTTCTTACACTCAGATTTTGTTGATTTTGGAGAAGTTTTTTTTTTTTTTTTTTTTTCTATAACGTGGGTGTTGCTCCCAAACAGACAGGGAGACAGAGAGAAAGTGAGAAATCATCCCCCGTGGGGATGGCCATGTTGCAATCCCTTCTCCTCCATTCTCCTCTTGGGATCTTGGGCACACACATGTGCCCGGCGTGAGTTTAAGCCACCGGGTCTGGAACTCAAAGTGAGGTCAACCACATGAGGGTCCAGCAACATAGCCATTATGCCATTTTTAGTCACTCCATTTGTGGAATTTTGTTATGGCAGCCTTAGAAATTATTATACATGTCTTTTCCTTTTCAGCATTTAATTTTATTTTAGCTTTATTTGGTAGTTACTTGTTTTATGCCTAGCTCCCCATCAAACAATGAGTTGGAAATTAAAGTGAGGTCAACCACATGAGGGTCCAGCAACATAGCCATTATGCCATTTTTAGTCACTCCATTTGTGGAATTTTGTTATGGCAGCCTTAGAAATTATTATACATGTCTTTTCCTTTTCAGCATTTAATTTTATTTTAGCTTTATTTGGTAGTTACTTGTTTTATGCCTAGCTCCCCATCAAACAATGAGTTGGAAATTTTAATTATTTGAGTACTATCCTTGATGTTTTCATAAATTGCTCTCACTTCAGCCCTCTGATATTTTCAAATCTGTGCTAATCATTAATCCCAAATGTTGAATTCCTGAAAGAACAAAATCTCTAAAGTCTAAAATCCTTAATGTCTAAAACTAAAAATCACAATCTCAAAATATCAAAATCCTGAAAGTAGAAATCCTGAAAAATTAAATCTCCCAAGCTACAATTCTCACTGAAAAAAAAAAAAAAGGGAGAGAGTTATATTAGGGGTAGAAAGCTGAATTCTAAGCAAGAAATGTTGCAATGTTTTTTGTGTTTCTTCTCCTTTTTACTCCACTTCTCCATCCCACTAAGATTTTAAGCTTGCACACAGACATGTCTGGTGTGTTTTTCAATACCCTGGGACTAAGAGTCAAACTGTGGTCAGCTATGTGGGATCCAGTTCCTTATTTAACTGCTTTGCTATGGAGCCCACCATTAACCCATTTAAAATACAAAAGAAATACAGAAAAAGAGGGAAACAATAAGACAGCATTAAAAAATACAATAAACAGATTATATACATCTAACAAAATAATATGAGTTGAAATCAAACTTCTTAGTTAAATCAGTAAATGTAAATTGGCATAACTCACCTATTAAAGGCATTATCAGACAGATTCACAAAGGAAAAATCCACAATCCTTGCTTGTAAGAATACCACTTAGAAAATACAAAGCTGAAAATAAAGAAATGGAGAGGCCAGCAGGTAGTGTGGTGGTTAGTTAATACACTGGACTCCCACATGGACAGCCACAGTCAGAGTCCCAGACCTGACGCTTGAAAATCATACTGGGTACATGTAAGTGCGTGTGTGCAAGTGTGCCAAAAATTCTGAGAGAAGAATGGAGAAGGGATTGCAGCATGGCCATCCCCCCTCCTGGAGAATTATTTCTCACTTTCCCTCTCTTTGTCTCTGTCTTTGGTAAACACATGCCACCTATGTCAAAAACCTAAAAAAAAAGAAGAAGAAGAAAGAAGAAGAAGAAGAAGAAGAAGAAGAAGAAGAAGAAGAAGAAGAAGAAGAAGAAGAAGAAGAAAGAAAGGAAGAAGAAGAAGAAGAAGAAGAAGAAGAAGAAGAAGAAGAAGAAGAAGAAGAAGAAGAAGAAGAAGAAGAAGAAGAAGAAGAAGAAGAAGAAGAAGAAGAAGAAGAAGAA
>NW_006209397.1:582408-591234 GCF_000334495.1 Tupaia belangeri chinensis
GGAGAGGCCAGCAGGTAGTGTGGTGGTTAGTTAATACACTGGACTCCCACATGGACAGCCACAGTCAGAGTCCCAGACCTGACGCTTGAAAATCATACTGGGTACATGTAAGTGCGTGTGTGCAAGTGTGCCAAAAATTCTGAGAGAAGAATGGAGAAGGGATTGCAGCATGGCCATCCCCCCTCCTGGAGAATTATTTCTCACTTTCCCTCTCTTTGTCTCTGTCTTTGGTAAACACATGCCACCTATGTCAAAAACCTAAAAAAAAAGAAGAAGAAGAAGAAGAAGAAGAAGAAGAAGAAGAAGAAGAAGAAGAAGAAGAAGAAGAAGAAGAAGAAGAAGAAGAAGAAGAAGAAGAAGAAGAAGAAGAAGAAAGAAAGTAGATAAAGAAAGAAAAGAAAAGAAATGGGGAAAGAATACCAGGGAATGAGAAAAAAATGTTATAATCCTGATATCAGAGCTAATGTAACTCAAGCCACATTATATTAAACACAGGAACTACCCCCACAGAGCAGAAATTGTAGGTGATGCCAGGAAAAACAGAAACACACTAACAACAGGAACCTTTAAAACACCTGTATCAAATCAGTAATTTCTGTAACAATGCTACATATAAAACAATTTCAAAATCATAGTGGTTTATGAAATTTTTTTCTTGCTTACAGGTCTGCATTGGTTAAGGCATTATGCTTCAGGCTGTGGATTGATTTGACAGCTCTAAATGGGTCCAAGTACAAAATTTGCAGAGCTCAGTGCAAAATGAAAATGTGAGGTTCCTTGTTCAAAAAACAGGAAAAGGTACTATTAAAGGTACTAAAATATTAGACCTTTTCCTTTACAAATATTTTCCCTTTAAAGGTAATCTACCACTTCTAAAATGCAATAGGGTTATTAGTAACACATGAATAACAACATAATCTCACAAATCTAAAAAAAAACCATATTATTTTAGTATTTTACTGTTATATAATACAATAAATACCAGCACTTTACTACTTTGATTTTTTTTTTTACCTAGGATGTATTTTGCTCACTAGCCTGCAAATTTATTTATTAGGTTATTAAAAGTTACAGTTTTAGAAAATTTTATTTCAATCAATATAATTGACAGTCATGTCAGGTGCTTTGAGCAAACATAAGACTACAAATAAATTTTGATTTTTTTTATTTTAAGAAAGAGCTTTCTGGTTTTGTTAAGAATAATTTACAGATTGTCACAATAGTAGAACAAATTTCTAACCAATGACATGAAACCAAAAGTTTTAATGTATCTAATCTATGTTTTTGTAGAACAGCTTTTCTAAAAATACTTTACATATAAAGTTTTATGTAAGTCTAAATTTAATTTGAAATCTAAATTCATACAATGAAATTTTAAGATTTCCTTGACATTTTTGTAGCTTCTAGTTTGTACAAGAAATGAAAAATGGCTACACGATTTATATATAATTAAAAATACCTGCTTATATTTCTGTATTTTCAATTACAAGAAAAATAATTTCAAAATTGTCTTCCTCATTAATAACTGATTCTTTCTAAGCTTCATAGAAAAATAATGTACTTTTCATCTCGTGTAATGATCTTTAAATTTAATTTCAATTTCTAAGCCTTGGATATTTATTTGCTTTGCAATGTTCAGCAGTTTTTCAAATTGAGGGATTATAAACTCTTTGATGAATTCTGATAATTCTCTGATATACTTCATTGAAATGTCCCTGTGTAAGTTTTGTAATAATTTACTGACCAAGTTTACTGCCTACATGCTGGCAGTTCCTGTCCCAGCATTCAACCTGGAGAGTTACTATTTATGCAGATGCTGCAGGAGCTGGTTCCTGGGATAGAGAAGCATATCAACCTCTTATGGTATCAGTGCTGTCTCCTTGCAGAGGCCCTCTTCTCTTCTATAGCTATTGTTGCAGCAGCTACTACAGTCGTTGATAGTACCAATCTGACCCTGGGTCCCAGTCTGTCTGTTTCCTCAGACTGCTGCAGTCATTCACATGCCAGAGGCCAGGGCAACTTTTTGGAAAGCATACTGCCTGTCTGCACCCAAGCATGTATACACTGCTGCCCAGTGCATCTCCTAATATTGTATATATGTTCCACTATTCTATTGGATTTAACTTACAAAATATAAGTTCAAAGAGAAATTTATTAGCATTTTCAAAACAGTGAAAACTTAACTTTGTAGGACTGCACACTCACAAAACCTATCTTGGCTCTAAACTTTGGGATATATTTGGCTAAGTATCATTATTTCTTCATTTTGGAGTTTAGGCTGACATATAACTACCTGGAGTATATGCTACTCATGGCAGATCCCAGTAGTGCAAAAGAGCAACTAAGCTATGCAAGTGCATTTAAAGATAATGCTTATATCATGTCCATAAACGTTCCACTAGTTCAAACAATCCTCATGGCCAAATCTCATATCAACTAGATTGGGGAAATATTCTCTACTTACAATAGGAGGCACTACAGGAACTTCTTTTCAAAAGTTTTTATTTATTTATTTTATTTTGCTATAGGGCACATGTGCTTGCTAGAGAAGACAGAGAATGACAGACAGAGAGAGATAGAGAAAGAAAGAAAGCAACCCGTAGGGAGGATGTCCACATTGCGATCCTTGCCTAACCTTTTCTTCTCTGGACTTTGGGCATCCACACGCATGCACCAGGAATGTTTGTCAAGTTGCCAGTCCTGAGACTAGAAATGTATTCGTGTGGGATCCAGCCATCCTGACCACTACAGAACTAGTTGGTGCTACAGGTACTTTTTATAGGTAAGTGCTTTCTCTTTGGTGAGTCTCCACAGATTAGAATTCTTCACTTCTCTGCCTAAAGTATAATCCTTGCACATGTGCAGTTGAATGGAGAAAGACAATGAGAATACCTCATTGTTCATTCTGAAGGATTTCTTTGAATCCATTTGCTGTTTTGGTTTTTGGTGTAGCATTTCACTCACACCATGAACTATGCCTGATTACTGGGTCTAGAGCTTGTCTGACTCAACTGCTAGAGACATAAAACTTCAAGCAAATTGCTAGAAATGGGCTAATTTGGGAGAGGGTCTAGCTACATGGGATTAGGAAGAAAAGTGATAATCCAAATATTATTTAAAACACTGGCACTACAGGAACTTCTTTTCAAAAGTTTTTATTTATTTATTTTATTTTGCTATAGGGCACATGTGCTTGCTAGAGAAGACAGAGAATGACAGACAGAGAGAGATAGAGAAAGAAAGAAAGCAACCCGTAGGGAGGATGTCCACATTGCGATCCTTGCCTAACCTTTTCTTCTCTGGACTTTGGGCATCCACACGCATGCACCAGGAATGTTTGTCAAGTTGCCAGTCCTGAGACTAGAAATGTATTCGTGTGGGATCCAGCCATCCTGACCACTACAGAACTAGTTGGTGCTACAGGTACTTTTTATAGGTAAGTGCTTTCTCTTTGGTGAGTCTCCACAGATTAGAATTCTTCACTTCTCTGCCTAAAGTATAATCCTTGCACATGTGCAGTTGAATGGAGAAAGACAATGAGAATACCTCATTGTTCATTCTGAAGGATTTCTTTGAATCCATTTGCTGTTTTGGTTTTTGGTGTAGCATTTCACTCACACCATGAACTATGCCTGATTACTGGGTCTAGAGCTTGTCTGACTCAACTGCTAGAGACATAAAACTTCAAGCAAATTGCTAGAAATGGGCTAATTTGGGAGAGGGTCTAGCTACATGGGATTAGGAAGAAAAGTGATAATCCAAATATTATTTAAAACACTTTTAACTAATTTATTTTTTTACCTTTGCCTTACAACCCTACCTTCTAAGGAGCTTTGTAGTCCTATCTTCCAATAGCCACATACGTTTATTCCCAAGTCTTTGATGACTTCTTCAAGGGCAATGGCTTGCTTTTTCTTTGCTTTCCCCAGAAAGCTCACATTTCAGCTTTCTTTGGTCATCAAATGAGTTACCATTATTTTACATGCTTTCTAAGTTCCAAATTGTTCACTATTAATGTCATCCATTTCCTTGTCTGTTTCTTTTGTTTCCATGTGTTTGCTACTTTCTTTTCTGCCACTTCAGTAGTGCTTTAATAGAGTAAAAATATAAATGGATATGTTTGATTCACCATGTTGATAAGAAATCTAATATCAGTGACTCTTCTGTTAAAATTTATTTTGTGACAGGGTTAAACCTTAAAGTATCAATCTACTTGTCTTCCATATATTTTTCTGACTCCTCTCTGTAAACAGTATCTCATGGACTATTTTCATTCCTTGGACTACATTGAAACAGAAACAATGAATAAAAGAGAATAGATTAAATAAATGTTAAGTAAAGATCTTCTCTTACATGCTTGCAGAGCTAGTTCATCTGCTTCTTTAGAGTAGATAATATTAGCCTGGCAGAGGGGAGAGAGAAGGTAAGGCTGCGATGGAAAATTTTATAAGTATATCAGGGAACAGAGGCGAAGAAATACTTCTTGATTATGGCACATAAGTTGTTCTTGAACATAGACTTCTCATTGATTCAAAGATTTCTTGACAATAGTCCTACATAATTGTTAGCAGGGGAAAATGTATGGGTATATGGGATCAGGCAGGAAAAATCTCAACTCTGGCCAAGATGGAACTGAAGAGAATCAGAATGAAATCAATGAATGAAGCAACAATGGTAAAAGCACCACTGTAGTAAAACAGAAAATATATCAAAAGAGAAAAATCATTATAGTATTAGTAGATTATCAAATGGCATTTGATCAAATTCAAGACCACTTTTTAATTTAAAAAGTCAGTAACATTAGGAGTAGAAATATACTATTTTTTAAAAGAAATTTTTGCTATAGGCCACATGTTCTTACTGGAGAGACAGATAGAGACAGATAAAACAGAAAGTGAGAAATCATCCCTCAGGGGAGGTCATAGTGCAATCACTTATCCTTCATCGCCTCTCAGGATTTTAGGCATGCACGCACATGCACCCATTTTTCATTTTATGCAGCCAGGTCAAGGACTCGAACCACAGTCAACTACATGGGAGTCCAATGATGTAAGCATTATGCCATCTGCTGGTCTCAAAATATACTTTCATAACATGTCAGGACATATATGTTGGAATGGAAGAAAAAGTATCACACATGAGAAACAGTTCTACTGACATAGGATGACCTGTTTATAAAAATGTTAGGAAAATCTAATAGTCACAAAGTAAAAGAAATATTACCTTAAAATCCTAACTCACATAAGCACAAAAACACAATGTATAATAGCCACTGGGTTAAAGATATTAATGCAAAATACAACTTTTAAAATTACTATAAAAATAATGGAGTATAGTTTTTAAATATGAGGGTGAAGAAGATTTTCCAAAACAAAGCATAAAAACTACAGTTGATAAAAAAGTTGACAGATTTGACTAAATAAACAAAATAACTTTTTAATTAATAAGACCAGAAGTAAATATTTAAAAACAAAACAAAACAAAATGAGAAAATTTACATCAAAATAAAAGTTAAAATCTAACATCAAAAATGAAATTTAAGGGACCAGCAGATGGTTTAATGCCTACATTGCTAGACTCCCATGTAGTTGACTACAGTGTGAGTCCTGGACCCAGTGGCTTAAACTCATGACAGGTGCATGTGTGTGCATGCCCAAGATCTTAAGGGGAGAATGGAGGAGAAAGGCGTGGCCATCCCCCGGGGGAGTGATTTCTCCCTTTTTGTCTCTCTGTCTCTGTCTGTCTTTCTGGCGAGCACATACGCCCTGTAGCAAAAATCTCTCTAAAAAATAAATAAAATTGAAGTTAAAACAGACCTTTCATATTGATCTTAAGAGGATTGGTAGTTGGGGATCAGCAGATGGCATAATGGTTACGTTGTTGGACTCTCACTTAGTCCACTGGACCAGGAGTTTTAAATCTCACTGTGGGCATATGTGCATGACTGCCAAAAATCCTGAGAGAAGAATGGAGGAGAAGGGATTGCAGCATGGCCATCCCCCTCACCAAGAGGTGATTTTTTTACTTTCTGTCTCTCTGTCTTCCTGTCTCTCTGTTAAGTGCATGCACCCCTAAAGCAAAAATCTCTCTAAAACAAAGAAAAGATTAATAGTTGAAAAGAAAATGTAAATGATAGCAGTAATACTTGTATAATATGTAACATGATAAAATAAGTATTTTTAAGTGCTATGTAAATATTAAACTCAGGGCTGGATGATGATATAGCAATAATGCAACTGGACCTATGTGGAAAAGTACCAGATCCACATCTGGAGGTTGCCCTGGGTGCATGCACATGCCATAATCCAGACTGGCATGGGGACTGTGTTAGGGTTATCTGTCTCTGTGTTTATTTCTCTCTCAGAAGAAATAAAAATACACTTAACAAATTAAACTTGCTTGCACATCGATAGACCTCTATTATATTGGAACAAATGCTATCCTCATTATCCAAATTCTAGAATTGAAGAAGTATAGAGCAACTAATCCCAAGATGAGAAAATATGGAGAAAAACATTTAAGAGAAGAGAAACAGTAAATAATGAAACTATGATTCAAACCTGTAGAGATAGTTCTAGACTTAATGCTCTCAACTGAAAATTCACAGAACTAGAAAATCAGATGAATAATAAATGAGGAAAATCTTTCTTTGTCAGAGAAACAATAAAAATAAAAATAAAAGGAAATATTCAGTGTGAATTAGTATGAATGAACTAAATCTTGAAGGCAGAAAAAAAAAAAAAGGACACAGACAACAGAAAATAAGAAGAGGTGTATATAGAGAAAGTATTTTAAAAACTAGATTAGAGTGTGAATAATGAAAAAAATAATGTATCAATAAAAATCAGATCACCAAACAGGTGACATATACTATAATATAATGGAAAGGAATATGAAAGCAGACACTGGCTTGAGTAGAGGGAGAGATAAATCGAAAGTGATAGATCAGATAAAGTAATAATGGATCAGTGAAAGAAATGAGATAGATGCAGGCAATTGACATGGAAGTTAGAGAAAAAGAATATTATGTCTGCAGTTGCATTATTTGAAGATCATCTTACTAGTCTAAATGCTTCAAATGTTCCATAATTTTCAAGCTAGAGTACTTTAATATGAGTGTGGAGAGTCTTGACAGAATCAACTCTGTATTGACCTCTTCAAAATAACAGAGCCTAGGTGAAACATTTGAAAATGGATTTCAGACTACATTATTGATAAGGTCCTAAAATTATAATTCATAATTTATATTATATGACTACATAATCATTGATGTATATTAACTAACACTCCACTGGTTATAGCAGTAACTGCAGAATACAACAAATGAATTAACAGAAAGTCAATATAAAGTATTATAGCTTGATGTTGTCATTGATTTTAGCTCATTTGGCTATAAGATTTTTAAGTGATAATAAAATGCCTTCTGAGTTTTAGATACTAGAAAGAGAGAGAGAGAGAGTATGTGTGCACTGAAATAATTCAACAGCAACTGTAGTCTGCAATGAATTTTAGTTTAGTTTTGTTTCTTTTTTTTTTTCCAGAGCCTCTAATTTTGTAGATACTGTGGAAGTGGCCAGTGGCTGCAACTGATAACATACTAATGTAGTAGTAAACAACATTGGCAGGAAGCTAGGGATTGCACCTCACATTCTTAGCTAATGTTTTAAACCATAAGGCAAATTACTATGATTATTAAAAAAGCAAATGTAATACTTGCAGAAAAATAATGCTTGTTAAAAATGACTGGAAGAAAAGACAGTGAATTCCAAGTTGATTAGAAAAAAAATACTACATTAGGGCTTAACCAAATGTTACCAATAGCTTGGGCAATTCAATTCCAATACTATTTATTTAATGTCTAAGTTTTTAAAGACTTTTATTAAATTTGTCTTTTGAACTGATATGTAATAATTACACAAATATATAGAGTACAATGTAATAAATAAATACAATGTGTATTGAGCAAATCAGGGTAATTAGTATATTCATCATCTCAAACTCTTATCATTACTTTGCTTTGGGAACATATGAAATCCTCCCTTCTAGTTGTTTTTGTTTGTTTGTTTTTTGTTTGTTTGTTTTTCTGTGGAGAGGATTTTGCTATAGGGCGCTTGCAATCGCCAGACAGACAGAGAGAGACAGAGGGACAGAAAGTGAGAAATCAATCCCCAGGGGCGATGGCCACATTGCAATCACTTCTCCTCCATTCTCCTCTTGGGATCTTGGGCACACACGCACATGCGCCCAGCATGAGTTTTAAGCCACCGGGTCCAGAACTTGGACTGTGGTCGACTACGTGGGCGTCCAGCAACATAGCCATTACGCTAATAGCTGGTGCCCCTAGTTGTTTTGAGATCTATAATGAATTACTGTTAACTTAAGGCCAGACAGTGGTACAACAGTAAAATACAAGATTCTGTAAGGTTGCCCTACATGGGAAGGTTTCAGGTTCACATCCAGACACCTTCTTCCTGAGTACAACTAGTATGTGCTTACTCATGATCTGGAGCTGATGAGGTAGGGGTGAATCACAGCATCAGGACCCTGTAGGGATTTCTGTCTCTCTGTCTTTCTTTCTCTCTATCTCACTAATAGAATACATTTTTAAAAATTGTTAATGATAGTTATCGTACTGCACTACAAACACTAGAACTTAATTCCTCTTATATATGTAATTTTATATCTGTTAACCACCATTTAGCCATCCTCCTCTTTTATCTATCCTTCTTAAACTCTAGAAACTACTATTCTATGATACTTCTATCAGGTCAACTTTTTTAGTTTCCACATATGAATCAGAAAATATGAAATTACACTTTCTATGCC
>NW_006209397.1:591413-596478 GCF_000334495.1 Tupaia belangeri chinensis
ATCTATTTATCTGTCGATGGACCCTTATGTTGATGCCATATCTTAGTTATTGTGTATAGTGCTGGGAAAAAAAAATAAACACATGAGACTGTAAAAAAAATGCTGATAAGGATGCATAGAAAAGGGAATTCTTATACATTATTGGTAGAAGTTTAAATTAGTGTAGTCATTATGGTAAAGAGTATGATGGTTTCTAAGAAAAAAAAACTGAAAGTAGGGCTAACATATGATGCAGCAGCCTCACTACAGCATGATAAGGAGATATCTAATGTGCAGTTTTTACAAGATTATTCTGGAGATGGTTTGAAGAACACATTGAAATTACGGGAGGGCAAGATTGAACTGGCTAACATACACTCATGTTCTTCTTCCCCCAGATACTATAGAATAAACACCAGAAAAGTAGGAAGAAGTATATAATTCATTTGATGACTAGAAACCTGTGCAGAAGCACAAGAAATATGAGAAAACAGCCCTGGCCCAAGGAACAGAGAAACTCTTCTTCAACCATAGATAGGATAAAATAAATCATAGGTTGCAAAATAAATAAATACATAAATAAGTAAATAGATAAATAAATCAGGATATTCACAGTGACAGAAATGAGGAAGTCATTCCAGGATTTGAAGGAGGATACATACACCATCAAAAAGGGCCATTCTGAACTAGAGATGAAGACAGTAATATCAGAAATTAAGAACTTCCTTGAAAATATTAACAACAGATTGGACCATGCAGAAGACAGAATCTATGAGCTAGAAGACAAAAACATTGACTGAGATAAAACCACCAAACATAATGAGAAAATAATTTTTAAAAATGAGGACAATATTTGGAAAATACTAGATCCTATTCAATGCCCAAATATCTGAATAATTGGTATTCCAGAAGGTGAGATATCAAACAAGTGCATAGAAGATCTATTCCATGAGATACTTGCAGAAAATTTCCCAAATCTAGGGAAGCATTCAGATACAAGAAATTAAAAGGACCCCAAATTGAATCAATGTAACAAGGTTCTCTCCATGGCACAGAAGAACCAGATTGGTCAAAATCATTGACAAAGTCAAGATTCTAAAAGTGGTAAGAGAGAAATGGCAAGTCAATTACAAAGGTTATCCTCTTAGAGTACCATCAGATCTCACAACTGAAACAATGCAGATGAGAACAGAATGGGAAGACATATCTAAAATATTAAAAGAAAAAAAAATCAACAAAGTATGCTATACTTGGTGAGATTATCCTTTAAATGGGAAGAACAAATAAAATAACTCACACACACACACACACACACACACACACTCTGTCAACTGAAACAATTCCCCAGAACAAGACCAGCTCTTCAAAAAGTACTGAAGGGACTACTATATCCAGGAAACTAAAGAGAGATGGGAAGAAACAAGAGAGCCAAAAACATCCAAGAAAAAAAATGACTCACAGAATGGCAGGGACAAATCCATAAATATCAATAATAACATTGAATATTAATGGATTAAATTATCCAACCAAAAGACACAGACTGGTTAAATGAATAAAAAACGAAAGCCTCTATATGTTCCCTTCAAGAAACTCATCTCATGGATAAAGACATACACAGACTGCAAGTGAGGGACTGGAAAAGGATATTCCATTCAAATGGAAATAAAAAAAGACTTGAGTCATGATATTGATATCAGACAAAATAGGCATTAAGACAAAAACTGCAAGAGACAAAGGAGGACATTACAGAGTACTAAAAGGACTATTTTACCAAGAAGATATAATACTTATAAGTACCTATGCAACAAACTTGAGAGCACCCAAACATGTGAAGAAAGACTGCTAGAGCTAAAGGGAGACATAGACTATAACATAATAATCACTGAAAATCTCAATATCCCACTATCACCTCTGGACAGATTATGCAGGCAAAAAGTAAGCAAAAAATATACAGGATCTAAATGACACCATAAATGAAATAGATTTAACAGACAACTATTGAACTTTTCACTGAGCAACCACGAAACACAGCCTTTTCAAAGACCAACTACATATTTGGGCACAAACCAAGCCTTTATAAATTCTAGGATATAGAAACTATATCCAACATCTTCTCTGACCATGATGGAATTAAACTTGAAATTAACTTAAAAAAAAAAAAACTCGAAAATACACAAACATATGAGAACAAATCAACTTACTCCTCAGAGACTTCATTTCCACTGAAGAAATTAAGACTGAAATCAAAATATTAATTGAAACCAATTATAATGATTACACAACTTTTCCTTTTTTTTTTTTTGAGAGGTTTTTGATATAGGGCACGTGCACTCGTCAGAAAGACAGAGAGAGACAGGGGGATGGCCACTCTGCAATCACTCCTCCTCCATTCTCCTCTTGGAACCTTGGGCAAACATGCACATGTGCCTGGCCTGAGTTTAAGCCACCGGGTCTGGGACTTGAACTGTGGTCAACTATATGAGAGTTCAGCGACAATAGCCATTACACTAACAGCTGTTCCCAACAAGTTTCCATAACCTATGCGACACAGCAAAAACACTCATAAGAGGGAATGTCATAGCAATAAGCATGCATAAGAAAAAGATGAAAAAGTGGCAAATAATTAACCTAACAATACACTTCAGAGAAGTGGGAAAACAACAAAAAAGCTCTAGAATAGAAATAATAAAGATTTGAGCAGAAATAAATAAAATAGAGAACGAACAAACCATACAGAAAATAAATGAAACCAAAAGCTGGTTCTTTGAAAGGATAAACAAAAAAAAAAGTTAACTAGAGTAATGAAGAAGAAAAGAGAAAGTAACCCAATAAATTAAGTTTGCAAGGAAATAGGCAATATTACAACAGATACAACAAAAAATGCAAAAAATCATCAGAAAATACTATCAGCAACTATATGCCAACAAACAAGAACAACTGGATGAAATATTAAAACAGTACTACACAAAAAGAGTGGAGTAGGAGGCATATGGGCTCTCTGACCCATAATATATTACAAGACTTTGATAATTAAAACACCATGGTACTGGCACAAAAGCAGGCAGGTAGACCATTGGAGGAAAGAATAGAAACACAGAGAATAAACCCCAAACTTTTAGCCAATGATTTCTGACAAAGGACACTAGATAATCCAGGGGAGAAAAGAAAATGTCTAACAAATGGTGCTGATATAACTGAGTATCCACCAGCAGAAAGATGAAACTGGACCCCTATCTCCCACCATTTACAAAAATCAACTCCAAATGGATCAAAGTTCTAAACCTAAGATCTCAAACTGTAAAACTACTGGTGGATAACACAGGGAAAACTCTTGGAGACATCAAAGTAGGCAAACTTCTTAAATAACACCCCCAAAACACAAACAATAATCCCCAAAATAGTTAAGTGGGACCACATCAGATTAAAAAGCTTCCAAGCAGCAAAAGAAGCAATAATTAGACTGAATAAACAACCCTAACAATTGGAGAATACATTTGTTAACTATGCCTCAGACAGGGGACTGAGAACCAGAATATACAGGGAATTCAAATGGCTTACCAGCAAAAACTACGATCAATCCAATTAAAACATGAGCAAATGAGCTGAACAGACAGATCTCTAAGGAAGACATATGAATAGCCAAACAGCATATGAAAAAATCTCAACATCCCTTATCATAAGAAGATGCATATCAAAACCACAGTGATATACCATATAACCCCAGTCAGAATAACTAAGATTAAAAAAATTAAAAATAGGGACCAGCAGTTGGCATAATAGCTATGCCACTGGACTCCCACGTAGTCGATTATGGTTCAAGTCCCGGACCTGGTGACTTAAACTCACGCCGGGCATGTGTGCATGTGTGCCCAAGATCCCGAGAGGAGAATGGAAGAGAAGGGATTGGTCATCCCCCTGGGGGGTGATTTCTCGCTTTCTGTCTCTCTGTTTCTCTCTGTCTTTCTGATCAGTGCACATGCCCTATAGCAAAAAACTCTCAAAAAAATTAAAAATGATTAGTGCTGGCAAGGCTGTGGTGAAAAGGGAACTCACCCACACTGTTGGTGGGATTGTAGATTGGTGCAGGCACTGTGGATAACAATATGTAAGGCCCTCTAAGACCTACACATTGAACTACCATACATTCCAGAAATTACACTCTTGGGTATCTACACAAAGGATAGGAATATACTCATTTGGAAAAGTACTTTCACATCCATGTTTATTGTACATTATTCACAATTGCTAAAACCTGAAACCAACCCAAATGTCCATGAACAGATGAATGCATTGAAAAAGTGTGGCACATATGCACTGTGGAATACTACTCAGCCATAAAAAACAAGACCTGTCATTTGATAGAAAATGAACAAATAGGGAAGATTTACTGCTAAATGAAGCAAGTCACACTATGAAAGAGAGACATTGTATGTCCCCACTCAGTATATACAAAATGGCTGCACTCTATTGTGAAACTGAAATATTGGAAGATATAAAAGCATGGAGAACAATTCTAGATGCTAGAGACAGTGTGGGAGGAAGGTGAGAAATGGGAGAGGGTGAGAAGAAGGGAGTTAAGGGGAAAAAGATAGCAAAATATTTAAACAAATAAATGAAAAATTATTTGTTGATAATGTGTATGATAGTATCTTTAACAGGTCAAATATGCAGTGTATTCATGCCAGGAAAATTAATTTTGCATACTATAATGATATACAGTAATTAAACCTACAAAAAGTAAAATATATAAAAAATTATAATGTACATATTCATTGTACTCTCTTAAAATCTCAACTATATTTTCAGAAATAGTTCTTATTAATTTTATTTCTAGACATTTTATCTTTTTATTATAATTTATGATTTCCATATAGTAGTTGTACATATTTTGGGGGTACAGTGAAGTTTTCAAAACATGTACATTATGTAATGATCAAATTAGGACAATAAACATATCCAGCATCTCAGACATTTAGCATTACTCTCTGTTGTACACATTTGAGATCCATTCTTCTATTTTGACGTGTACATTCAATTGTCACCAATTATCATTACTTTAATGTGTTATATGGTAGCCTAGAACTCT
>NW_006209397.1:596740-601961 GCF_000334495.1 Tupaia belangeri chinensis
TCACTTCTCCTCCATTCTCCTCTCGGGATCTTGGGCACGCACGCACACGCGCCCAGCGTGAGTTTTAAGCCACCGGGTCCGGGACACGAACCGCGGTCGACTACGTGGGAATCCAGCGACATAGCCATTACGCTAACTGCTGGTTCCCTTGTTTGTTTGTTTTTGAGAGGTTTTTGTTATAGGGCTCATGCAATTTCCAGAGAGACAGGGAGATAGAAAGCGAGAAATCACCCTCCCAGGGGGGATGGCCATGCCGCAATCCCTTCTCCATTCTCCTCTCGGGATCTTGGGCACACACACACATGCACCCAGCGTGAGTTTAAGCCACTGGGTCCAGGATTTGAACTGTGGTCAACTACATGGGAGTCCAGCGACATAGCTATTATGCCAGTTGCTCGTCTCGATCCCACAAAGGTCTTACTTCTCTATTATTATCCCTCATTTCCTTCCCTGTACTCCTCCCCTCTCCCAACATCCTTCCTTACTGTCTCCATTTTCCATAACTATTTTCAATTATTTTATGCCCTCCAATCTTTCAGTCTCTACCATAGAGTGTGGAAAGTCAGTATAGGTTAAGTGGAGACATACAATGTCTCTCTTTCATAGCCTGACTTGCTTCACTTAGCAATAAATCTTCCTTATTTGTCCACTTAGGATAAAATGTCAGGGTCTTATGTTTTATGGATAAATAGTATTCCATAGAGTGTATGTGTCACACTTTTTCAGTCCATTCTGCTCATGGACATTGGGTTGGTTCCATGCCTTTATTTCTTAAGATACTTGAGAAGTCATTCAGAAGTAGGTTGTTTAGTTTACATGTGCTTGTGCATTTTCGAAGATTTTTCCTGAAATTAATATCAAGTTTAATTCCATCATGATCAGATGATGCTGGATATAGTTTCTATGCCTTTGAATTTGTAAAGACTTGATTTGTGCCTTATTATATGATCAATCAATTAAAAGGTTCCATGCAGGGGTGAGAAAAATGTATATTTTGTGGATTTAGGGTAGAAAGTTCAACAGATATGTCAAGTCCATTTGATTTATTATATCGTTTAGATCCTGTATCTCTTTGCTTATTCTTTGTCTAGAAGATTTTTCTAAAGTTAATAATGGGGTGTTGAGATCCCAAACATTTATAGTGTTGTAGCATATCTTTCCTATTAGACCTAGACATCTTTTCTTCACGTATTTGGGTGCTCCTGAGTTGGGTGCATAGAATTTATAAGTGTTACGCCTTCTTGATGAATTAGCCCTTTTACTACTATATAATGCCTTCCTTGGTCTCTTCTTACAGTTTTTGTCTTAAAGCCTATATTGTCTGAAATCAGTATCACAACTCTAGCCATTTTTAATTTCCATTTGCCTGGAAAACCTTTTTCCAGCCCTTCTGGAAACCAGAAATACTCTCTATCCATGAGATGAGATTTTGTAGGCAATAGATAGTTTCTGGGTTTTTTTGTCCATTCAGCCCATCTGTGTCTCTTGATTGGAGAATTTAATCCATTAACGTTCAACATTATTGTCTGTATTTCCAGACTTTTTCCCTAACATTAAAGTTAGCCATTTTCTTGGTTGTTTTTTGCTCTCTCATTTTCTATCTGTCCCACTTTGGTTTTCCTGGCATAGCAATCCTTTCAGAACTTCTTGAAGAGCTGATCTGGGGTCAGTAAATTCTTTCAGTTTGTTTATATGAGAATGTTTTTATTTTTTTCTTCCCATATGAAGGAGATAATCTTGCCAGGTATACTAATCTTGGTTGAAACTGTTTTTCCTTTAACATTTTGACTATATTTACACATTCTTTTCTTACCTGCATTGTTTCTGATGAGAGAGGTCCAATGTTAACCTGATGGGACAGCCTTTGTAAGTAACTTGACGTTTCTCTCTTGCCAATTTTAGTATCTTTTCTTTGTCTGAGGTTTTGGCCAATTTAGCTATGATGTGCCTTGGAGAACATCTTGGGTTGATTTTATTTGAGTCCTTTTTATTTCTTTGGTCTGGATTTTTTAATGCCGCTCAATGTTTGAAAAGTTTTCTTCTAGAATTTCATGGACTAGATTATTAATGCCTTTATTATTTTCTTCACCTTCTGGGATACAAATTATGCAGAATTTTGAGCATTTAATGGTATATAGTATTTCTCATGTATTGTCCTCATTCTTCTTGGTTATTTTCCCCATCTCTTTGGTATTTTTTTCTACATCAGAGGTTTTGTCTTCTACATCTGAGATTCAATCTTCTGCATGATATAATCTGCTTTTAATACTTTTTAGAGAGGTTTTGATTTCCTGTATTACGGTCTTTATCCCTAACAATTCTGTTTGATTCTTTTTATGGTGTTTATTCCTTCCTTCAAATCATGAAAGGGCTTCCTCATATCCTGGAGTTCATTGTCTCTTTTCTCTAGCATCTTCTGGAGTTTGTTGTTGCTTTTCTCTTGCACCTCATGTAGTTTTGTCACTATAAATATTCTGAATTGTTTATCTACATTTCCACAAGTTCCATAGTATTGTCTGTGAGTGATAAAGAATTGGTGTTTTCCTTTGGGGGAGAGATATTTTATTGGTTTCTCATATTTCTTGTGCCTCTTCTGTGTTTATTAGGTGAATTATACATTTTTCCTATATTCTTCAAGTTAATTTTGAGTGTTCAAAAGTTAGCAGGAGGAGGTGTCTGTTGATTTCTCTGCTGCTCTACCTCCCTGATGCTCACCCAGCAACCTGTACAATTGTCTCCAAACTGGGGTAATCCAAAGTCCTCCCAGTTTCTAGAAAACAGGTGCACCTGGAACTGAACTGTTGAACTTCAATTGAGGAAGAGAGAAAGGGGTGCTGTAGGAAATGCTAAAGTCTGAAAATTCAGAGGAGTGTGGCAGGGAATGAGACACAGTTGCTCTAAAGTTCAGTATCCTGCTGCTCAGTGCAGCCAGGCTTGTTGCTGAGGCAGATGTCCCAAACGGCACAGGGACAGGGCAAAGATGGACTTCTCCAGGTCCCAATGAATACACCTGAGAGTTCCAAGGTATGTAGGGGAGGGATGAGTCAAGGTCTGCAGCACCTCTCCAGACCACAAACAGCTCACTCTGCAGAAAGGCAGTCTGTGGCGGATGTCCAGATGGCACAGGGACCAGGCAAAGATGGGTTTCTCTAAGTCCCAGCGAATAAACCTGAGAGTTCCAAGGCATGTATGGGAGGGTATGAGTCATGCTCTGCCCCACCCCTCCCAGCTGCAAATGGCTCACTGTCCAGCACGGCCCTGTGGGGCAGATGTCCTGAGGGCACAGGGTTTGGGCAAAGGTGGGCTTCCCCTACACTCTCCACTTCTATACAATTGAATCTTTTAACTTCCATTAACAAATGAAAACATGCAGTATTTGTCTTTCAGTACTTGGCTATTTGTTGTTGTTGTTGTTGTTATTGTTTCTTCCAGTTTCATCTGTCAAGTGACCACATTTCATTCTTTTAATGGCTGAATAGTATTCCATTGTGTATATGTATATATCATATTTTATCCATTTACCTGTTTGGGAGCACTTAGTTTGATTTCCAATCTTAGCTATTATACATAGTATACAATAAAGAAAGGCATGCATACCTATTTACTGTGCTGATTTCCTTTCCCTTGGGTATGTACCAGTTATGAGACTACTGGGTCATAAGGTGATTCTATCATTAACTTTTGGAGCATCCTGCATACTTTTTCCCATAAGGACAGTACTAGTTTACATTCCCATCAACAGTGCACAGAGCTCCCTTTTCTGCACAACCTCACCAACACTTTTTTAATATGTATGTTTTCTAATTTCAGGAAAAGCAGTTTTAGCTTTCATAAATCAAAATTTTAAAAAATGTTAAGAAAAATTTGCTTAAGACTTAAAGCCAGGAAAATGGTTAGGATTCTGTTAAAATAATAGATACTAAACTCAAAAAACAGATACGGACAGAGCTATAATCTAGTAGCAAGTTCACTGTACCTTACTGTGCCTTCTGTTTGCATTTCTTTGATGATTAGTGAGATTGAGCAGTTTTTTGTGTCCTAGTTGGTCATTTGTATGTCTTCTTTTAAGACCTGTCAGTTCAGTTCAGTTGCCCATATTTTAATTTTTTTTGAGAGGTTTTTGCTATAGTGCGCGTGCACTCGCCAGACAGAGAGAGACAGAGAGACAGAAAGCGAGAAATCACCCCCCAGGGCGGATGGCCACGCCGCAATCCCTTCTCCTCCGTTCTCCTCTCAGGATCTTAGGCATGCACGCACACGTGCCCGGTGTGAGTCTTAAGTCACTGGGTCCTGGACGTGAACCACAGTCAACTACATGGGAGTCCAGCAACATAGCCATTAAGCTAACTGCTGGTCCGCCCATATTTTAATTTTTTGATTTTTTATTTACTTTTGCTAGTGAGCCATTTGAGATCCACTTACATTCAAGTTGTTAATCCCTTATTGGATGTATGTCTTATGAATATTTCTGTTATTTTATGGTTGTCTCTTCATTCTGTATATTGTTTCACTTGCTGGGCAGAAGCTTTTTAGTTTGATATGATTTCATTTGTCTATTTTTGCTGTTGTTGGCAAAACTTTTGAAGTCTTATTTTAAGAACCTTTGTCTAGCCCAGTGTCCTGAACTTTTCCCTATATTTCGTTATAATAGTTTTATGATTTGGGGTGTTATAGATAAGTCCTTATTCGACTTTTAGTTGATTTTTGTGTATGGTAACAAGTAAGAGTCTGGTTTTATCTTGCATATGAATACAACATTTTTCCAACAACTTTTTATCAAACATACTGTCCTTACTATGTTAAAAGTCAGAAACTATGAGGCCAGCAGGTGGCATGGTGGTTAAGGCACTGGATCCCACAAGGCTGACTCTGTGGTTCAAGTCCTTGACCTGGTGGCTTAAAAAACATGCCAGACATGTGTGGGTTCATGTCCAAAATACTGGGAAGAGAATGAAGAAAAGGAATTGTGGTGTGGCCAATCGCCCAGAGATCAAAAGTGATTTCTCACTTTCCCCTTCTCTGTGTTTCTCTCTGTCTCTTTCCTCTTTCTGGTGAGTGCACATGACCTGCTGCAAAAATCTTAAAAAAAATATTTGCTATATTTTTGTCAATTTATTTCCAGTTTCTCTATTCTATTCAATTAGTCTATCCAGCTAGTTTTGTGTCAGTACAATGCAGTTTTGGTTTTATAAATTCCTAATATATTTTAAAATCAGAGAGT
>NW_006209397.1:602080-614481 GCF_000334495.1 Tupaia belangeri chinensis
TTCTATGAAGAATGCTATTGGTATTTCCAGTGGAATTGCATTAACTCTGAAGACTACTTTGGCTGTTATCAATGTATTAAAAATATGGATTTTTCCAATTCATGAACATGGGATGTCTTTCATTTTATTGATCACTTCATTCATTTTTTAAAAAAAGATTTTATAGTTTTCATTGTAAATATTTTTTACTTACTTAGTTACATTTATTTCTAGACTATTGGTATTTCCAGTGGAATTGCATTAACTCTGAAGACTACTTTGGCTGTTATCAATGTATTAAAAATATGGATTTTTCCAATTCATGAACATGGGATGTCTTTCATTTTATTGATCACTTCATTCATTTTTTAAAAAAAGATTTTATAGTTTTCATTGTAAATATTTTTTACTTACTTAGTTACATTTATTTCTAGATTTATTTTTTAAATATTATACATAGAATTGCTTTTTGATTTCTTATTCAATGTATGGTTATTGGTATACATAAATGCTATTATTTATGTAGTTCATTTTGTATGCTGAAATTGACTGAATTATTGGTTCTTAGAGTTTTGGGCTTGGTGATTTAGATTTTTTTTATATATATGTGCATGCCATCAGCAATCAGGGATTATTTAAAATCTTCCTTTACAGTTTGGATACCCTTCATTATTTTTCTCTTGCCTAATTGCTGTAGCTAAGTTGAATAGAAATGGAGAAAATACTCTGTGGAATAGAAATAGAGAAGGTCAGGCTGGTTTCATAGTTTGGTGATTAAAAAAGCTGGATCCCACATTGCCAACCTTTGTGCAAATATTCGTCCTGTTGGCATGAAAAACAAGTCAGTCACATGTTTGTTCATGTCCAAAATATCAACAAGAAAGGGAAATAGAGGAAAAAATTTGTAGCATGACTTTATCACTGTCTTTCTGTCTGTCTCTCACTAGTGAATGCATGTGCTCTTTAGCAATTAAAAAAATGAGCAGAGTGGAAGTGAGCATACTTGTCCAGCTCCAGTTCTTAAAGAAAAAACTTTCAGTTTTTTTCCCACTTAGTATATTACCTCTGGTTTCATCACATACGATCTTTATTAATTTAAGATATGAATCTTGTATATCAATTTGTTGAGAGCTTTCATTATAAAGGGATGTTGTGTTTTATCCAATGTTTTTTCTGCACTAATTGATATAATCATATGGTTTTTATCTTTCCTTCTGTTGATGTAATACATCACATTTATTAATTTGTGTATGTTAAATCATCCTTTCATCCTAGAGATAAATCCCACTTGGTCAAAGTGTTTAATTTTTTATGTGCTGTTGGACTCAATTTGCTGGTATTTTAAAAATTTGATTTAATTTATTATTGTTGTTGTTTCAATTTGCTATAGGCCAGGTGTGCTCATCACAGATAGACAGAGAGAGGGAAAGTGAGAAACCAAGCCTCCAGGTCTGAGATTTTTATGGGAATTAAGTGTCTCAACTACTATGCCACCTACTGGCCCCAATTTGCTGGTATTTTGTTAAGGATTTTGCACCTGTGTTCATTAGGAATATTAATCAGTATTTTTCTCTTTTTATTGTATGTATGACTTCTTTTCAGTCATGATTCCCTCCTATAATGAGTTTAGAAGGATTCCCTCCTATTAGATCTTTGTGAATAGCTTGAGAAGTATTGGTATTATTTCTTCTTTAGTTTTATGGTCTAACATGTGAGCAATCCCAGAGTACTTTTGATATACTGAGAAGAATGTGTATTTTGCAGTTGTCAGGTTAAAGATACTGAAAATGTCTGTCAGATCCATTTGTTCTATGGTGCACTCTAACTCTTTTACTATATTGTTGATTTTCTATCTAGATTATCTATCCAGTATTGAGACAGTGGTGCTTAAATCCCCTACGATTATTATGTTATATTCTATCTCTTCCTTTCTGTCTTATATTATTTGTGTTATATATTTGGGTGTTCTAATCTTGGGTGCTTACATATTTACAGTTATATCTTCTTGCTTAATTGATCTCATTATTACTATATAATGACCTCTTTATCTCTTTGTGCCAATTCTGGCTTAAATTCTATTTTATTTGTTACCATGATTTTTATTATTGCTCAGTTTTGATTTTAATTTGTACGTATTTATTTTAATATCCTCACTGTCTGTCTATGTATGTCATTATAGATGAGGTGAGTTTCCTGTAGCATAATAATGAAGTGTCTTTCTTTTCTTTAATTTATTCAGCTACTCTATATCTTTTTATTAGAGAATTTAAATAATTTATAATCAACGTTATTATCAATAGGTCTGGACTTAAATGCCTATTATCTTGTCAATTGTTTTCTGTTAATGTTATGTTTTATTTGTTTCTTTCTTTCTATGTGAGTGTTTATGTTTGCAGTTTGGTACTTTTCCACAGTAACAGGACTTAATTTCTTCCTATTTCTTATTTGTGTGATTGTTCTATTGGCAAATTTTATATCTTTATGTGTTTTCATGGTGGAATTACTTTCCCATCGAGATATAGCATTCAAGTATTTCTTGAAGAATCTAATACTGAGGAATTCCCTGTATTTTTGTTTTGTCTGTCTGGGAAAGATTTTTTTTTTCTCCTTCAGTTTTGAAAGCTTTGCTGGCTCCAGTATTTTAGTGTAGATTTTTTTTTTCTCTTAAAATTCCAACTAAATCATCCCATTCTCTTCTGTCTGTAATGTTTTTGCTGGGATTTATATTAGTCTGATGTGGTTTCCATATATGTGACTTGACACTTCTTGCTATTTTTAGGATTATTTCTTTGTCTTTGACTCTTGACAGTTTGACTATGACATTATTCAAAAAAAATCTGATTAATGTTGAATCTATTTGACATTCTTTGCATTTTCTGAATCTGGATGTTTGTACCTCTCCCTAGACTTGGGAATAATTTTTCAGTTATTATTTCATAAAATAGGTTTATTATGTCTTTAACTGTCTCTGTTCCTTTTGATACTCCCATTATGTGAATATTTGATCACTTAATATTGTCCCATCGGTCATGTACGCTTTCATTTTTTACAGATAATGTCTATCATCTGTTGAAGAGGATGTGTATGGTGATCTCAACTGGGCTGGACTGAGATGAATAACATGCTGAGTAAAAGTCTCTTCACAATCTAAATGATGTATAACAATTTAATGTATGAATAATTATAAAAAAATATAAAACTTTTAATTCAATTTTATACATTCAATCATTGTCTATTATTACAACCTATGAAGTGAATTTTCCCAGCATCATACACTGTATATTAGTCCAGTTAAAGATACTATCATACATGTTAACATCAACAGATAATCTTTCATTTTTGTGTCCCTTAAATATTTTACTTCTTTCTTTTTCCCCTTGATTCCATTCTTCTCACCCTCCCTCACTTCCCACCCTCCTCTCACACTGTCATTTATCTGTAATTGTTCTCCATGCTTTTATATTTTCTAATTATCCAGTGTCTACCAGAGGGCAGACATTCAGTATATGGATTGGTATATGTTAAGTGGAAACATACAAAGCCTCTTTTTCATAGTTTGGCTTGCTTTGCTTATCAATAAATCTTCCATATCCAACCACTCCTATCAAATGGCAGAATCTTGTAGTTTTTAATGGCTGAATAGCATTCCATAATACACATGTACCAATCCACTTATCTGTTCATAGACATTTGGATTGGTTCCATATCTTAGCAATTATAAATAATGCTGCAATAAACATGTATGCACAAGTACTTTTCCTACTGCCTATATTCCTATCCTTTGAGTAGACACTCAGAAGTGGAACTCCTGGATAATGTGGTTGTTCTATTTGTAGGTCTTTGAGGAACTTTCATATTGTTCTCTGACAGTGGCTGTACTAATCTACATTCCCACCAATAGTGTAGGAGAGTTCCCTTTTCACCACACTCTCACTAGAATGTGTCATTATTTCTTTATTTATTTTGTAGAGATTTTTTTTTCACAAGCCAACTTTTATTATCTCTTTATTTCTTTTATTTGAAGTACTCTTCAATGACATCCTTGGACTGAGATTCCTTGCCCTAGTCCTTAACTACTACGCAGCTGCAACCAACCACTTTACGGGATTTTCCCTCTCTGTCAATTTTATAGAGGCCTACCCATTCTCCTAGTTTCTTGTTGTCATCAACCTTAATCATTTTGTAGAGATTTTAACTTAGAACATGTTCGTTCATGAGAGAGAGAGAGAGAGACAGAGACAGTGAGAGGGAAAAGGAGAAATCACAATCCAAGACGGATGGTCACACAGCAATACCTTCTCTTTCATTCTCCTCTCAGGATCTGGGGCATGCATGAACATGTACCAGGCATGAGTTTCAAGCCACCAGGTCTGAGACTTGAACAATGGTTGACCATGTGGGAATCTAGCTACATAATCGCTATGCCATCTGCTGGTACCACAGTTTTTCTTTTCTAAATCTTAGCTATTCTGACTGAGTTAGGTGTTATCTCATTCTGGTTTTGATTTGCATTTCCCTTATGATAAAGGATGTTGAGCATTCTTTCATATGCTTTCTTCTTTTAAATTTCTTTTTCCTTTTTTCAAATACTCTGGGTTATTTCAAATACTCTGTCTTCAAATTCAGGGATTCTTTGGATTGATCAAGCCTTTTGTTGATGTTCTCCAATGTATGTTTTAATTCCTATATTGACTTTATTTCTGGTAATCCTCTTTCATTCTTTTTAAAGATGCTTACTTCTTTGATAAATTTCTCATTCATATTATGGGTGTTTTTTCCTATTATTGAATTGCTTTTCTGAATTATTTTGTTTTTCCTTGAGATTCCCTAACATTAATATTCTGAATCCTGTATGTACCATGTCATGGATTTCCTATTCTTTAGTCTGTTACTGAAGCATTATTGTTCCTTTGGATCTGATATATTTTCTTTTTTTCCCCTGTGTTTCTTGGGTCTTTATGTTGATATGTGTATGCTTAATAAATAATCACCTTTTATTATTAAGTATATTTCTCAAGCAGTTGAAGTTTTTCTGTAAAATATCTTTTATAGTGTCAGTTGGGTAAGATGTCTAGTTCTTACTTTCAGATGGCATAATCACGTGGTCTATTTATTTATTTATTTATTTTGAAGAGCTTTTTGCTGTAGGGCATGTGCGCTCACCAGACAGAGAGAGACAGAGAAACAGAAAGTGAGAAATCACCCCCCTGGAGGGATAGCCATGCCACAATCCTTTCTCCTCCATTCTCTTCTTGGGATCTTGGGCACACATGCACACTCACCCCGGCATGAGTTTTAAGCCACCGGGTGTGGGACTCGAACCGCGGTCGACTACATGGGAGTCCAGCGACATAGCCATTACGCTAACTGTTGGTCCCACTTTATATTTTCTTCAGCTGTAATCAACTTAAGTGATTTCTGGGAGTGTCTTGGTTGTCTGGTCTGAAAGAACTTGCAGTGGCAGTGGTGCAGCATTTTGAAAGCTAGGTTGGGTAGGCCAGGCAATCTCCCTCAGTGTCAGGAACTGTGGGAGCTTATCCACAGTTCCTAAAAAGTGCACATCAGTAGAGGAGGCCAGCAAAGACTGTTCACAATCTCAAATGAGCACACTAAGTTCCCTGCAGCATTGCAGGCATGGATGTAGTTCCTCTTGATTTGAGAGGAATAGGCAGCATCAACCCCCAGTTCCTAGTGAGCACACTCAGGCTCCAAAGTCACTGTAGATGAGGAAATTTTTTCCTGTGGAGGCAGAGGCCTGCAGAAACAAAACATGGTCCCCAGAGAGTGTATAGCTTCTGAGAGGAAAGTGAAAGCTATTTTTACTGCTTAGGCAGAATCTTGCAACAGCCTGTGTTTCCTACTAAGGGTGAAGCGTACTGACCTATACTGCTGTTGATCAAGCTGGAGTGACAAAATTTGGGGGCATTTGTGTGGGCATAATGATATTTCTGCAGGGTCTCTGAGATGTGGGTATATAAGGACTATTGGCTATGAGTGTAGGGTTCAGTTCATCAGTTGTTCTGCTCTCAAAATGGGAGTATGATTTAGTTGTTTAGTGTCTGAGAGTGGGGAGCCCCTTTGCATATTCCTTCCCTAGAATCAAGTAATCTTGTTGGCTTTGAGAACCTCCATACACATGACTCAAAGCCCGTGGAGATTACACGGTTTGCCTACAGCTAAAACTATTGTTTTCTTTAGTGGCAATGGGGACCACTGTCTTACCCTTTTTAACAATAGAAGTCTCTTCTGAGTTCTGGAGGACCTGGTAGGGAGCTTCACTTCACCCTTTATACTGCTATCTTGAGTCTTAATGCTTTAAAATGCTTCAGTTGTTCCCCTATTATATTCCAGTGCACTTCTTCAGGTACTTGATTTGGAGTAAATCTAATCTTTTATCATTTAATTCCTTAATTTAATTCCTTCTTTGCAGAGAAGACAAGCACTGGGTCCCTTACTCTTTTTCCCTTTACCTCAACTTCTTTTAAAATTTTTTTTGGGGGGGTCAGAAATTGAGAAGCTAAACCTAAAGTTAATATAGATATGTAAAGAATTCAGAATAGTCAAAATTACTTTTTTTAAAAGAGAGATTTATGCTATAGGGTGCAAGTGCTCACTGGAGAGATGTAGAGAGACATAGAGACAGAAAGCCAGAAATCAACCCCCAGGGGGGATGGCCATGCCACAGTCCCTCCTCTTCCATTTTTCTCTTGGAATTTTTGGCACTCATGCATGTGCACCTGATGTGAGTTTCAAGCTTTCAGGTCTGGGACTTAAATCACATTCAGCCATGTGAGAGTCCAGCAATGTAGCCATTGTGTCATCTGCTGGTCCCTAGCCAAAATGAGTTTTTAAAAAACAAAGTTGGAGGACTCCCAGTTTTCTATTTCAAAACATACTAAAAAACCATAGAAGCACCAGCAGATGGTGTAATGGTTATGCCACTGGACTCCCACATATTCAACTGTGGTTCGAGTCCAAGATCCAGTGGCTTAAACTCACTAAGTGTGTGTGCATGTGTGCCCAAGTTCCTAAGAGAAGAATGAAGGAGAAGGGATTTTGACAAGGCTATCCCCTAGGGGGGTGATTTCTAGCTCTCTGACTCTGTCTTTCTCTTTATCTCCAGTGAGCCCATGTGCTCTATAGCAAAAATATCTCTTAAAAATAAAAAGCTATAGTAACCAAAATATCAAGACACTCTATACTAGCATAAATATAGACATATAGACAGATGTATGGAAATGACAGTTCATAAATAAACCCTTACATTTAAGGGTAATTTGCCAGATGGCATGTGTACTCACCAGAGAGTGAGAGAAGGGGAAAGTGAGAGGGAGAAAGCACTTCCTATTGTGGACTCTATAGTCCCTTTTCCTTCATCTCTTCATCCTGTTGTGTTTTGCTGAACCAGGCAATTGATCTTTAACATGGATGCCAAGACTATTAAATGAGTAATGAATAGACAATTTAAATAATATTTTATTTTATTTATTATTGCTAAGACTATTAAATTTGTAATGAATAGACATTTTAAATAATATTTTATTTTATTTATTATTGTCATTTTTATAATTTTACTAACAGAGACAAAGATAGAGAGAGAGGGAAAGTAGCAAAGCAAACCACCAGATATGGAACTCAAATTGCAGTCAGCCATGTGAGAGAGTCCAGTGCCTTAACCACCACACCACCAACCGGCCTCCAAAATAGACTTTTTAATTATCGGTGTTGGGACAACTGGATATCCACATACAAAAGAATGAAGTTGGATATTTATCTCAAACCATACACAAAAATTAACTCAGAATAGATTAAAGAGCCGAATGTATGAGCTAAAACTATCAAAACCCTATAAGAAAGCATAAGTGGGGTCAGACCCATAGCTTAGTGGTTAGAGGAGCCAGATTCCACATGACCAACTTCAGTTCATATGCCAGTCTTGGTGACTTTAAAAACACACTGGACACTAGTACATGCATGCCTCAAATTCTGAAAAGATAAAGAGATGGAGGATAGGGAATTACTGTCTGATCATGCCTCATCAGGAGGTTCTTTCTCCTTCTCATTCTTTCTCTCTCTCTAGCTAGCACATGCATCCTCTGGCAAGTTAAAAAAAGGAAAAGAAAATGTAAGTGTAAATCTTCATCTTTTATTAGACAACAGTTTCTTAGATATGATGAAAAAGCACAGATGAAAAAAGATAAAATAGATACATGATACATGAGAAAAATTAAAAATGCTTTGCTACAAATAATATTTTAAAAAATGAAAAGATAATCCATTGCATGAGACAAAGCATTCACAAATTATACAGGGCATCTACAAAAAGCTTACAGAAAATATGTATAATCAAAAAATTACACTTAGATTTTTAAACTTTATGAGACAAAATAAATTTGTGCTTTAATTCCATATTTTCCTCAAACTTTTTCACATCATCTGGTATATTTGATAATGTACTTATATCTATAACATGCAAAGAACAAACACAATTCAGAAATAGTCAATTCAATTTAAAAATAGAGCAAATAATTTATACAAAGACTTCACCAGTAATATACACAGGTAAAAACAAAACAAAACAAAACAAACAAACAAACAAAAACACTTGAAGATATTCAGCTTTACTAATCATTATGGGAATGCTAATCAAAATGGCAATGAGAGAACACTACACCACTAGAATGGCTAAAACATTAAGGGACCCAAAATGGAAAGAAATCTGTTGATTTTAATGTGTATGGTAATGTCTTCGACTGGACTTAAATGCAATGTATTCATGATGGAGGCATTTATTTGGTATGTTGTAATGACACACAGTGATTGAATGTCAAAAATAAAACTAGAGGGACCAGCAGTTAGCATAATGGCTAAGTTGCTGGACTCCTATGTAGCAGACCGTGGTTCAAGACCCGGACCCAGTGGCTTAAACTCACGCCGGGTGTATGTGTGTGTGTGCCCAAGATCCCGAGAGGAGAATGGAAGAGAAGGGATTGCGGTGTGTCCATACCCCCGGGAGGTGATTTCTCACTTTCTATCTCTCCATCTCTCTCTGTCTGGTGAGCACATGTGCACTATAGCAAAAACCTCTCCAAAAAATAAAAAAATTTAAAAAATAAAAGTAGAAGGAAACACAAAAAAATGACAAGTTCAATGTAAGAACCTGTCTGATTGTCCTAAGATATAGCACCGAATGAATGTGTCCAAGAAATCTTCTGTAATTGTTTTGAATAATAAATGGTATAGGTTATTGTTTAGATAATAGTTGTCACTCAAAGGTTCATGTTTTGAAATTTGGTCTTAGTACATAGTGATTAGATGTACCCCCAAAATTCATGTGTTTTGACCTAGTTGCATTACATAGGTGTTAAGTGAAAGTTTAATCCCATCATGATGTCTGAGGGTGGGGCCTTTGGTTGTGAAATACCTATTAGGGCAGGAAAATCCCATGATTGAGTTCTGATGAGTATATAAGGAGAGGACATGTGGCTGCAGAAAACCTCAAGGATACAAATCATGCTCTGCTCTGCTAAAAGTTGTGCCTTCTACAATTCTTTGATGCCTTTAGACTTTCCAGCCATCAGAAAAATATTTGAGTTTGGCAAATGAATTTCTTCTTCCTCTTTTTTTTTTCTTTTTTCTTTTTTTTCAATGAATCACCCAGTCTCATGTATTTTTGTGAGCAATATAATAACAGACTAAGATAATATACAAAATAAATAAATAAATAAGATGTGTGGAGACCAGCAGGTGGTATAGTAGTTAAGGAATTGAACTCCACATGGTTGACTGTAGTTCAAGTCTCAGACCTGGCAGCTTGAAATTCATGCTGGGCATGTGTACATGCATGCCCAAAATCCTAAGAGGAGAATGGAAGAAAAGGGATTGTGGTATGGCTATCCCCACTGAGGGATGATTTCCTGCTTTCTGTCTCTCTGTTTCTCTGGTGAGTGCACACGCCCTATGACAACAAAAATTTCTCTCTCAAAAAAACAAAATGATACATGTAAAAAAATTGGAACCCTTGAACCTTTCTGGTGAAATAAAAAATAGTGCAGCTAGTGTGGAGAAGTTTTGCAATTCCTCAAAATAATAGAGATACCATACAACTGAACAATTTCACTCATAAGTATATGCCTAAGGAATTAGAAATATTCTTTTACACAGATATTAGTCTATGAATGTTCATAAAAGCACTATTCACAATATTCATAAAGTGAAAACAGCTCAAATGCCTATCAGGTGATTAATGGGTAGACACAATGTGGTATATCTATGCAATGGAATTGAATTTGACAATAAAGAAAGAAATTGTTGCTTTGTGCTGCAACATAGATAAAATTCAAAACATGTTAATGAATAAGTTAGACATGAAAGGACACATATTGTGTGTGTCCCTTTATACAGAATGTTTGAAATCCACAAATCCACAGAGACAGAAAGTAAGTAGTTCCTAGGGGTCCAGACAAGGGGGCAATGAGAAGTAACTGTTAATGGGTTTCCTTTTTGAGTGATGAAAATGCTTTAAAATTATGTGGTGGTAATGGTTACTTGACAGTGTGACTCTACTAAAAAAACATTAAATGTACACTTTAAAGTGGTTAATTTTGGGGCCAACAGGTGATGTGGTGGTTAAGGTGCTAAATCCCATACACTCAACTCTGTGGTTCAAGTTCCAGACAGCTTTAAAAACAAGCCAGGTGTGTGTGCATGCATCCCAAAAATCCTGAAAGGAGAATGGAGGAGACTAAATTGTGGTCTGACATCCACCTTGGGAGTGACTTCTCATTTTCTCTCCCTCCTTGTCACTCCATTTCTCTCTGACAAAAATCTTAAAAAGAAAAAAAAAAAAGGTTAATTTTATGATATGTAAATGATGCGTCGATAAAATTGTAGAAAATAAAACAATAGGCGCAGCCACCACTGAAAAATCACATTACAAATGTGTCCAGTTAAAAGCAGAGATTATATAGGAACAGCAGGTGGCATTGCAGGAACACCACTGGACTCTCACATTGCCAACCATTATTCATGTGCTGGACCTGGTGGCTTCAAAATCATGCCAGGTACATGTGCATGCAAGCTCAAGATCCTAGGAGGAAACTGAAGGAGAAGGGATTGTGGTGTGGTCAACTCCACCAGGGGGTGATTTCTCACTTTCTTTCTCACTGTCTCAGTCTCTCTGGAAAGTGCACGAACCCTATGGCCAAAACCTCTAAAAAAAGAGAAGATATTATAAATCAAAAACAGATAAAGAAAAGAGTGAAGACAGAAAAATTGGAAATTGCAGAAATGACAACTTCATACCACTGAAATAAAAATTACATTTTTATTTTATTTAAATATAAATTAAAATCTTAGGTTTATTTCTAAAATTTTATTATGTAAAATGCTCATGAGACTATATTTTTAAAAATAACTGGCAAAATCAAAAAGATAATACAAAAGAATCGATTTAAATCCAAAACAGAGAAAGAAGCGTAAAGAAGAATAAAGGAAAGTCAGTATTTGACAAAAAAAATAGCCTGAAAATTACTGGATTCAATCCAGGATTTAAATGAAAAGATCAGATCATAGTAACACTGCAAATTCAACAAAAGAGATATTAATTCCATGAGACTGAACTGCTGAAATAGAAATCTATGACGTTCAATGAAAACATTACTGATTTTATTCTATGCTTTGTCTTTCAGATTTAAGGATTTTGTTTTATTATGAGCTGTTGATAGGTTAAGCAATTTCTTAAGTTTTTAAAAAATTGAAACATAAACTTTTCTCCCTTCCTGACCCATCTGCAACTGGAAAATATTGGTGAGCATTTTTATTTTGTGGCAGAATTGTCATCTGCATATGGCCAATAATACAATGGTATCTGTTGCCTTGCATCAGAAATCGAATTCTTATGGGGAATTGTGCAAATAACAGACCTAACTAAGAGTAAACTTATTTTTTTTTTTGCAAATAAGTTAGTTTATACCTCTTTTTAGTAAAAAGGGAATGCAAAAAGAGAAAAAAAGTTTCAGACGAAAATTACAGTGCATTTTCACTATATTTTAACTTTGTCCACATATTTAGTTTAATTATGATCTTTTGTGAATCAATAGAAGGTGAAAAAAAAACTTTAGCATGAGAGGGAGGGAGAGCAAAGGGGAAGAAAAAAAGTAAAAGTATATTAATTGACAAAAAATAAGAAGCTATTTGCTGATAATAATGTTTATAGTAATGTATTTGTGTTTACTGATATGCATGGTATTCATGGTGGAAAAAAGAAATGCTGTACATGGTAAAAAGATATGTGATTAAATGTAAATTAAAAAAGAAAGAAAGATAGAAAGAGAGATAGGAAGAGGAAAGAAAAAGAAAGACATGTGTATCCAGACAGTAAATGCACCGTGTGTGCTGAGCGTAATAAATAAAAATTGTCT
>NW_006209397.1:614507-614772 GCF_000334495.1 Tupaia belangeri chinensis
ATAGAACTATATAAGCTCATGGGTAAAATGAAATACATGAAAGAGTTCAGGGGAAAATATTTCCTACAAAAGCGTGACTATTGGGCTAGGTTTGAGTTCTGATCTGGCAGCTGGAAAATATGCCAGTGCATTTATCTGTGTGCTCAAAATCCTGAGAGGAGTATGGATGGGAAGAAACTGTGGCATGACCTCAGCAGATGATTTCTCATTTTCCCTCTCTCCCTTTCTCCCTTTCTGTCTTGGGTCAGCACATGTCCCCTATAGT
>NW_006209397.1:615045-624352 GCF_000334495.1 Tupaia belangeri chinensis
TCCATTCTCCTCCATTCTCCTCTTGGGATCTTGGGCATGCACGCACACACGCCCAGTGTGAGTTTAAGCCACCGGGTCTGGGACTCGAACCACGATCGACTACGAGGGAGTCCAGCAACATAGCCATTACACTAACTGCTGGTCCCCTAGACCTAATAAACTTTTATTCATTACTGATATAAAAATTTTTTTTAGTTTCTTTTTCCACAGAGCATGTACTCTCACCAGAGAGACAGAGAGTGAGAGAAAGAGAGAGAGGAAGATAGGGAGTGAGGGAGAAAATGAGAAGTCACTCCCTTGGAGGATGGCCATACCATATTACCTTCCACTTCATGCTTTCCTTGTGATTTTGGGCATGCATGCACATGCTCCTGGCATGATTTTCAAGCTGCTGAATCTGGAACTTGAACCATGGTCATCCATGTGGGGAAGTCCAGCACTTAAATCACTACATTACCTGCTGACCCCAACATAGTCATTTTTTAGAATACAAAAAAAAGTGATTTTTTAATCTACAGACATCAAAGTATTTTCTAAAGAAGGCAATTTAGCAAAAATAAATGCCAACTCACAAATTAATAAATATCAATAAATAATGGCAAACAGATATTAATATAAGGTAGTAGTATACCTGCATATTTACTATTAAAATAATGATAAATATTTTTATTATATATAAAGCATATGAGAATAAAATTATTGATAAAAGGGTAGACAATAAAAGATGTTTACACGACACATTTGAGACTAAGCAAAAGATAGTGAATATTTAGACATATAATCAAACATACAGCTAGTCTGTTTATTAAAAATTAATAAATAAGACAGTTCTGTTTGATTGAATAAAATATGCAGTCATTAGCCTAAGGCTGTCTCTGTGCTTTGAGTAACCACATTATGAACTGCAACCTAACTTAGTATGTAAATAAATAGAAACCTAACTTAGGAGTATAACCAACAGCCAAGCTTCAGTCAATAATAAGGAGCTAGGTTTCAGACAGTCTCAAGCAGCTGACTCAACAGACCATGCCCTAATAAGGCAAATACCTTATCATATCAAGGCCAAATAAGGCAGATGCCTTAGATAATCAGATTGCTCTACTTTGCTTCTATGTTGGGCATATAAAAATTTATAGCTCACACCACTAGGCAGAGCTCTCTGTACCTCTTCTGGTTCTGAGTGTTCCTTGATTTATGAATCATTCTTTGCTCAAATAAACTGTGCGAAATTCAATTTTTTATAATGTTTTTATTTTAACAATTCTGATTTTGGTAGTATATTAGATTACATATCCTAAATGACTGTCTAAAATGAGACACAATTCTGGACAGAAGTAACAAATAGAAAAACACTAGCACATTAATATTTATTGCAGCATTATTCACAACAATATTTAATTTACACGTATCAGTGAGCTGGCATATAAATAAGGAAACTACAGATTTCAAAAAAAATGAAATAAAAGGAAAATCCCAGAAAACTATCACCAAAGACATATTTCACAATAAAGAGATATATTATAACATGCAGACTTTTAAACAAGTTTCTTTCTTTCTTTCTTCTGAGAGGAGAGAGAGGTATATTCCCAACTGGATCTTTATGCTGTGATTCACCCCTAACCTCAGCCAGTCAGGATAATGGGTACTTGTTTACCAGTGTATACAGAGCATACCAGTGTATACAGGGAGTCCTAAGGACATGAGCACAGGGTCTTCCTTTGTGGGTGCAACATCACAGAGGATCAGCATCACTGTGCTATCAGCTGGCCCTATGCTGAAGACTTTAAGCTCCCATTCAATGGTTGTGTGGAGCTTAAGTGATAGGAGTTAAATTCTAAGAACCTGCCTAAGGCAAAGAATCTAATCAGCAACACACATGCATCACATTAATTTAGGGCTCCATAGGGTTACACCTCAGGGTATAGTGAATTAAAAATATACCTTACTTCTTTAAAAGGCACAGCAAGAACACTTGATTGTTTCATCCATTTCATTATATAGAGGACAAAAAAAAACAAATCTCCCCTGAGAATCTGTAACTACAAGCTGATCTACCTGTAAGTTTGCAATGTGAATTAGTGATACTGATGTACTCAAGTGTTTCAGGGTTTGTGGTGTTCCCAAGAGACTGCTACAAGCAAATGCTAATTTTATCTGGGAGAACTTGACTTGAATATGGTCCTTAGAAAATTATGTCTAGCAAAGGTTGAAGGAAAATAAGCAGTTTAGAGACAGTTATGTATGCAGATAAGATATGGCTATAACGGGTAGGAAATTTTAAATTTTCCCTCTAAAGGTTCATTTGAGTCTGCTAAAAATGAACTGACAATAGAAAACTTAACAGGAGAAAAGCTGAAACAAATTTATGTGCAAGTGAATTGAAGTCGCACAAAGCATAAAACTCAAAAAAGGCTAGATGATTGAATCTTAAATACTTCTTCATAGGAGAGAGGGTACTGGGAGATTTAGGCAATTGGAGGGAGAAAAATAAATGGTTTTAGAGGAGATGAGTGGGCCCAAAGAGCAGACAGTATCTTGGGAGAAAGATTCTCTGGTCTCCGGGGAAGACAGTAACAAGTTAAGAGAAAGTAAGGAGCAGAACTGCACTGAGAACAAAAGTTGTCTTATTAAACAGGTAAAATCTCTCAATAGCCTCTAGAAGAAAAGTTGAGGGACCAGCAGATGGTGTAATGGTTACATCATTGCTGGATTCCCACATAATCAAGTGTGGTTCAAGTCCTAGATGGGTGGATTAAAACTCATGCTAGACACGTGCACGTGCATACCCAATATCCTGAGAGGAGAATGGAGAAGAGATTGTGGCATAGCTGTTACCTCTGGGGGTGATTTCTCACTTTCTGTCTGTCTTACCAGTGAGCACACGCATGCTACAGCAAAAATCTCTCTCTCTAAAAAAAAAAAAAAAAAAAATAGTTGAAAGAATGAGGAAAATGTTTGTTCTGGTCATGGAGACTTCTTTTCTGGTTAATGTAGATTCCAAGGACTAAATCTGAGATAATTGCATTTCTTCTGGAGGAACTTCTCTTAGTTCATAAGACAATTCAGAGAAAGCAGTTCACTAGGCTTGAGGGGAATAACAAGGGAAGGTTAAGGAGATCTTGATTTTTTTTTTTTGAGAGGTTTTTGCTATAGGGTGTGTGTACTAGCCAGAAAGACAGAGACAGACAGAGAGAGACAGAGAGACAGAAAACGAGAAATCACCCCCCGGGGGGATGGGAACTGTGCAATCCCTTCTTCCCCATTCTCCTCCTGGGATCTTGGGCACGCACCCACACGCGCTGGCATGAGATTAAGCCACTGGGTCCAGGACGTGAACCGCAGTTGGCTACGTGGGAGTTTAGCAACATAGCCATTACACTAACTGCTGGTCCAGAGGAGACCTTGATTTTGATGCAGCTTCTAAGACTTCAATTTCCTTTAACCAAAGCACTCAACATGCAAAAGCACCAGATTTTGGAGTATCGTATTCTGAGCCCCAATCTGTGTATATATTGTGAATAAATTCCAATCCCTGAATCTGTAAATAAAAAATAACTTTATTTGGGGTCTTAGGGATTGAAATCTGGGAAGCACATATTTGGGAATAACAAAAAAATTGTTCCAAGGAGTTGAGAAAAGGCTGATTTTACAGTCAGAGGCAAACTGAATAAAACAAAGTATAAAGAGAAAATTTGTGACTTCAATGTTGCATTTCTTGTAAATAAAGTTTGAGGTAGAATAGACTTGCTTATTATACTGATTCTGACAGATTGGAATCTACTATTTTTAGGGAAAACTGGTCTTTTCTAGGATTTATCTACTTCCCTAGTATTACAGTTTGAAGATGTGGCATTTTAGCAAAAGTGACTCTTTTAGGTTGAACAAAAACTCTGTGATCCATGTTTCCGTGCCACAGTAAAGAACTGAAAGACAACATAGAGATAAATTCCATAGAAAGAATGGGCCTGTGCCAAGGAAAGCAAGCAGGCCTAGTCCCTTTACCCTAGTCCCCTCTTTATCCTGTTTCAGACCCTTCATTTATCCAGAGTAGGTTCCCACGGCCTTCTCCAGCTTGTTATTTTATCTTGTTTTCCCCAAGTCTCAAGAGGCAAATAGCTGTTTTGAATTTGATGAATGTTACAAAGTAAGTGACTCTATGAGTTTTCCTCAACTCTGTGATCTTGGCTAATTTCTTGATCTATATCTGTTTATCCTAACCAACACCTAACAACTCCATTTTGTTCTGATTTGTTGGGACTTAGTGCAGGAGCCTAATCCAAAACAAAGTCACCCTATAATTTTTATTTAACCTGTTATGTCTCTAGGATGACAAAGTTATTTTAAACAAGTATTCAAAGAAACACAGAATTACTATGTGTGTACACACACACACACATATATAAATATATATATATATATATATATCAAGTATTGATAGGACTGTAAGGGAAAGTTAATAGACTATTCTCAGTAATTGCAAGATCAAAAAGACAAAGTTAGAAAAAAAATCATAAAAAGTTTGAATGGCACATTTAACAAGATTTATCTATTGGAGATCTATCTATCTATCTATCATCTTTCTATCTATCTTTAATATTATATGCTGTTAGGCCAAGTTAGCTTAATTACCACCATGTTAGGGAATGCTGGGCTGAGTTAGCTTAATTGCTACACTGTTAAGTCTTCAAGGACGGAGCCCACTGTGTTAGGACCTCAAGGACGGAAACCAGGAGTCTGGGAACTCTCAGATAGGTAAAAAAAGAGAGGGCCCAGCACCTTTGAGGCAAGGTCATTCAGACCCTTAGCTGAGAGCCCTTATCTAGACCTGAGCAGGTGGTGACAGCTGGACCCTTGCTTCTCATACCCCCTCCTTTGTATTGTGTTACATTGTATGAAAAATCCTGAACTATAAAAGATCCCTTTATCTTAGGCTCAGGGTCCTTGTTAAGGTCCACTGTAATGGGCAGAAACTTGGACCCCAGCTAGCTAGAAAAAAAAAATGAAAGCCTCTTTTGCAGTTGCATTGTCGTTGTCTTTTCTGCGTCTCCATTAGTTAGACTGATGACCCTTACATTGGGGGCTCATCCGGGATTGGTCAACCTGGTGGCCACCAGATTAGACACAACAAAAAGAAGCTCTGCATTTTGCTACAGAAGGAGGATTGATCACCTCCGTCTGGGACTTGCAAGGGGCTAAAGGGCCTGCCTCAGACCTGTCTTGCTCTGGAAAGGAGAGTTGGCCGGCTCCGTTTGGGACTTGCAGGGGGCCTTGGAGCCTGTTCCCAAACCTGTCTGATTCTGGTAGAGAATTCTCCATGGAAGAACTGGGTTAGCCACCTGGGAGGTTCCACCTGAAGTCAAGGGAGACATCCCTGACAACCAGGAGATCAATGAGCATCCGCGTTGGATGCCGTTTGGTCTAGCATTTGGTAAGGACCCTATACGAACTGGTGTGAATCCGGTGTATGTGGTGGAACTGACCGGCCGGTGCTTGTGGTTGTCACCTGTGCATGTTCGCTGGGCTGCAGGAGTGATTGTGATTCTGTGTCTCTTTTTATTGTGGCCTCTATTCCTTTTCTTTCCTGTCATGGGCCAAACCCAAGTAACTCCTAAGAGTCTAATCTTAGATCTTGGCAGTCCAGGAGAAAGCTCACACCTATGGACTAGAGGTAAGGAAAAGTAAGTTTAATACCTTTTGTTCTTCAGAATGGCCAGACTTTGATGTGGGCTGGCTACTACAAGGGATCTTTTTGCTGAAAGTCATCGATCAGTCCAGAGAAATAATCAGCCAGCCTGGCCTTCAGGGTCATCTGGACCAGTATCCATATATTATAATGTGGCAAGATTTGGTAGAAAATCCAGGAGGGCCCAGGAGGAAGAAGAGCCCTCATCCTCTGAGCAGGCTCCCATCCTTCCCGTCCGAGCCCTCAGGGGCACAGGTCCTCAAGGAGAGCACATATCAGTACTGACCCTATTCTAGCAGTGATCTATATCATTGGAAAACTCAAAATCCTCCTTTCTCAGAAGATCCACGGGGACTCACTGAGCTGTTTGAGTCTATTCTATATACCCACAGCCCCACTTGGGATAATTGCCAACAGCTTCTCAAAACTTTATTAACTACTGAAGAACGGGAGTGAATCCTCACCAAAACATGAAAAAATGTACCTGGAGAGGAAGGTCATCTGACCACCTTACCAAACCTGATTGATGAAGGGTTTCCACTCACCAGGCAGCACCAGATATTAGAAAAAAATTATGTAAACTAGAGGACCTAAAAGAGGACTGCTGTTACCAGCTCGGCAGGCCAAAAACCCCTGAAGCCCTTGAATAAGTCATTATGGATCAGGTACACCAGATTACCTACTTGGGAAAAACAAAGCTTGCTAAGCTGGTTAAGAGAAAAAATGCTTTGTGCCTAGTCTAGGTAGCCTTGTAAATGGTGTTGTCTCAAAATATGTTGCTCATACACAGGGAAATCCTAAACCCTCAGGCAAGGCTCCCTTGAAAATCAAATCCCAGAAAAAATAAAAGAAAAAAAACTTAAAAACATTAAAAAAAACTATAGTGTCTAATAGTTCAGTCTCTAGATAAAATAAAGCTAACTAATATAAGACTAGTCTGTTTTTGCTTTTCTTTTAAAAGCCATCTTAAATAAATAATTAGATAAAATTAAATAAAATGTAAATAAAGTAAATGTTTATAATTAAACTTGTCTGTTAAATTAAGACAATTTTAAATATTAAACTTATAAAGATAAAAAATTTAATCAAAACAAAACGAGCAAAAAATAATTCTTTCTGCTGCAGAGACTCTCCCTGGCTGTTAAAATTTCCCCCTCTGCTCCTCCCTTGCAGGAGAAGTTGATAAAAAATTTTCACCCCCTCCCTGAATTAGAAGATGAAAAATTAACCCCTGAGAAGTTAGAACAGACTGAGTGAGAGGCAGCTCAGTGTAATGTTAACAGACATCCCGTAGTAGCTCTGAGTCAGGAAAAGACATGCGTCCCTATTTCACTGGAGCTATTGCAATTGCAGATAATCCCCTGGCTACAACTCGTACTGGAAAAGCTATTAAAAATATTGTTGCTCATTGTTTAAAAGATCATGGACTAGGCCCAACCTTGTGTTGATATGGGGTCGAGGAGATGTTTGTGTTTTTTTTTTCCACAGGACAATGATGAAACTTGCTGGTTTCTAGAACACTTGGTAGGGTTTATGGACACCCAGAAAGACCAAGAGGATGTTGTGCCTATGGATCTGCCTAAAGATGGTGACACTCACTGAAGCAGAAATCTACTGGACAGGACTATTTCTGGAGAGAATCAGATGGTTCATATGATGGCTCCTCGACCATCTCAGAAAACATCTCTGTCAATGCCACACAACCCCAGTATCTTCCCCCTTGTGCCAAAAAGATTATCACCTAGACAATCAGACCTTATTATAAAAAAATACATACAGGTATAAAGATATATTTATGGTAAAAAATGTTAAAAAACCATTTCAATATTGAGAAAATTTTGTGTGATAAAATTTTTGTCCTAAAGTAAGATGACTGGATTATTTTCAAAATAAAAATAGTAAAGGGGGAAAATAATAAAGAAATAAAACATGTTACAAAAGGTTTGAGTTATGTTAAAGAGAGTCTGACAAAACATTGTAAAAAATTTTTAAATGTTCATAAAAAAGATGTACATATAACAGATAGTATCTAAAGTGGCCATAAAACAATGGGTATGCTTAAAACTTAAAATTTACATCTGAAAAAATGGGTTAAATGTGCATTCCTTTGTCCAATGTCACGCATTACATCAATAAATTTGTGTCACCACTAAAATCTATCATAAAAAACAACATAATACGAAAAAGGTTATAAAACAATTATAAACTGTCTGGCGTGGGGTCAATAAAACAATAGATATTTTTACACTCCATCAAGAGATCTTAGAGATAGAGAACTCACGTTCCTCTCCCTTTAATGCAGCACAGAAGGCAAATCAATTGCTGCAACAACTGTATGGTCTCCCACCACACTGGCCCTCTTGGCAGCAGTGATTAATGCCTGCTGGTATGGCAGCAGGTACTGATCTTGTGTTGCTTTGTTTACCCCCTGCCTTGTGCGAATACTCGGGCGCTCCTTTCTTGGAGTTTACTCCAAAATCCATTGGTTAAAACTTCAAGCCAAGGCATTAGAGGCAGAGGCTGGTAGTCAATGACAGGGAAGGTCCTTGAGATGTTTCTCATCCTAAGACAGGAGGTGCATACAAATATGCATTACCCGATGACGGGTAAGAAAAAATGTCACCAAGGACAACCTAAGACAGGCACAGCCTACTGCCCATCAGAAGTGGTGAAACATTTAATAAACAAAAAAGGGGGTCTATGTATAGAGCCAAACCAGAGATGTTAGGAATGTGCAGGACGTGACCACCAGAATAAGAGCCTGGTCTTCATCCGGACATGGCCTTGGGTGGCTATGAGCAAAATGTTTTGGTATTGTTTTAAACTAAATGTTCCAAAATATTGTTATAACGATAGTAATATTCTTTAAATTCTCAACCTAGTGCTTCTCTGCTTCTGTAACTTGCTTGACAATAGTAATGAAAATGATTCCTCATTATATACAACTCAAGGGGGGAATATTGGGTCAAGTTAGCTTAATCACCACCATGTTAGGGAATGCTGGGCTGAGTTAGCTTAATTGCTACACTGTTAAGTCTTCAAGGACGGAGCCACTTTGTTAGGGCCTCAAGGATGGAAACCAGGAGTCTGGGAACTCTCAGATAGGTAAAAAATGGGAGGGCCCAGCACCTTTGAGGCAAGGTCATCCAGACCCTTAGCTGAGAGCCCTTATCTAGACCTGAGCAGGTGGTGACAGCTGGACCCTCGCTTCTCATACCCCCTGTTTTGTATGTGTTACATTCTATAAAAAAAAATCCTGAACTATAAAAGATCCCTTTATCTTAGGCTCGGGGTCCTTGTTAAGGCCCCCTGCGATGGGCAGAAACTTGGACCCCAGCTAGGTAGAAAAAAAATAATAAAAGCCTCTTTTGCAGTTACATTGTTGTTGTCTTTTCTATGTCTCCATCAGTTAGACCGATCTCTAGACCCTTACAATGCAAAGACTAGATAGAACAATGTTTTGATGTCCACATGAAATATTTTCAAAATTGACTGTGCTCTCTGTCATAATGCTAGTTTTAATAATATAAAAATAAAAAAATTAATCTATATCACTCACACAATTTTCTCCAAACACAGTGTAGTAAAATTAAAAATCAACATTAAAAAAAAAAAACTAGATTA
>NW_006209397.1:624392-629429 GCF_000334495.1 Tupaia belangeri chinensis
AAAAAAAAAAACTAGATTATCTCCTACATCTGGACAATTATAAAATATACTTGCAACATCTTATAATTCAACAAAAAAATCATAATGCAATTTATAAATTATAAATACTTAGAACTGAATAACAAAAATACACATGCCAAATGCAGCTAAGTAACACTAAGCCTGAAATGAGTGGAAAACCAAAATATACCACCCTAAAATATGAAGAACTGTTGACCTGAAGAAAATTAAAAAGCAGACTTGGAAGCCACTTGGCATTCCCATTATTTGCCTAAAACTGGGATATGAATTTACAAAGACTAAGGTATTCTATTTCCCTTCTACCACCAAAAAATAAAGGTCAACCATTTAAGACAACTTTGTATTCTTATTGGCCTAGAGATTGTACTAGAGAAATCTATATTAACATTTATCAAATGGTCTTATTCTGCTATTTATTTGCCTTTCCACGAGATTCATCTCCTACAGACTCAAAATCTTTTTCTTTATTTTATTAATTCTCTAAAAACATACTGTACTTTGTTTAAGATTCTATATAAACTGGAATTCAAAGCCACCTCTTGGGAACTATTCATTCTCTGGATGTCTCCTATGTGTACATGAAATATTCATATTAATAAACTTCCCCTGGGTTTTCTCTTATTAATCAATCTTTTGTCACAGGGGTTTATTCCAACTAAGAATCTATGGGGTCCCCCACTATCATTTACATTAGAAAAGAATAAAACATTGGGACCAGCAGATGGCGTTAATGGTTAGGTCGCTGAACATCCACATAGTCGACTATGTTCAAATCCCAGACCGAGCAACTTAAAACTCACACCAGGCACGTGTGCATGCATGATCAAAATCCCAAGAGGTGAATGAAGGAGAAGGAATTGTGGCATGGCCATCCTCTTGGGGAGTGATTTGTTACTATCTGTCTCTTTGTCTCTCTAGAGAGCATATACACCCTATATCAAAAAATCTCTCTAAAAATTTTTTAAAAAGAGAAAAGAATATAACCTTGAAATTAATCAGCTGAATAGCTGTGAAGTTATTTGATGGGGCTGGCAGGTGGTGTGGTTAAGGCACTGGATTACCACATGGCTGACTGCAGTTCTAGTTCCAGACCTGCTGGCTTGCTTTCTCATTTTCTCTCTCTCGCTCTGTCTTTCTCTGGTCAAATTTAAAATAATAAAAATGATGATGATGAATAAAATTAAATAATTATTTTCAAAAAGATGCTAATAAAATAGTAAAACAATATAAAAGAAATAGAAAATATAATAAAAGTAAAAACAGAATTAAGTGGTAAGAAAAATGAACATTCAAGAGAGAGAATCAACATAACCAAAGAAAAGATTTTTGAAATTATAAATAAAATATTGAATTCTTTTGAAAGATAAATTATAAAAACACACAGAAATTAACAAACAATAAATACCATAAGTGAAAACAGGGCAATTACAGAAATTTCAGAGATTACTAAAGGAAGTAAAAGAATTTAAAAAAAAAAATTAATACTGGGACCAGCAGGTGGCATAGTGGTTAAGGCACTGAATACTCATGTGCAGACTGCGGTTCAAGTCCCAGACATGGTGGCCTGAAATTCATCCTGGGTGCATGTGTGTGCATCCCCAAAATCCCAAGAAGAGACTACAACAGAAGAAATTGCTGTATGACCATCTTCCCAAGGGGTGACTTTTCACTTTCTGTCTCTCTAGTGAGCACACACATCTTATAGCAAAAATATCTCTCAAAGAAATTAATACCAATATACCTGAAAACTACAATAAAATTAGTGCACTATTATAATGACAAAACTTACCAAAAGTGATTTAAGATGAAATACAAACCTTCAATAGTTTTATATCTAAGTACTAAAGTCAATATTTAAAAATCTTCCTACCAAGAACACAGCAAGCTCTTCTGACTTTGTAAGACAGTTTTATTAAATATTCAAAGATAATCCATATTAAGCAATCTTTTCCAGAGAATTAAAAATAAGGAGGTATTTCTAACTCATTTTATGATATTGTCATAACTCTGATACCAAAGCTAGATAAGAAGAGAATAAAGAAAATTGCGTCAAGAAATTATAGTTGTCCATCAATACCCTTTCTTCTCTCCTTCTTTTACAACAGAACTCTCAAGGTTTAGCTGGACACATGACTGCCTAGATAGAGGCTAGATTTCTTAGTACTCCCTTACAGTTAGGTGTAAATATATGACTAATTTTTGGTCAATAAGATAGAAATAGGAAGTATTTATGTCATGTCTGGGTAGTGACCTAAAGCAAACCAAAAAATATATATGTATTAACTTTTCTCCTTTCTTTATTTTTCATGGCTGGAATATGGATAGAATTGTAAGGACTAAAAGATCCATTCTGGACCCCAAGATAGCAGCTTAATTTTGAAATGACAAAACAAGGTCATTAACTCAGGCCACCTACCTCTGGCTTCTGTGTGGGAGAAAAATAAATTATATTACTTAAGTCATCATATTTTCAGACTGGTTTGTTAAGGAGGTTTTATTGTAATATTACATACATTTGTAGGTCAAAGTAACAACCAACATAAATACAAAGAATCTTAATAAATTACAGGAAAATTAAATCCACCAATAACTAAAAAAAGAAAACCTCTATTATGAACAATTGAACTTACCACAAGATTATAAAGTTGGTTTAATATGAAAAAACAATTAATATGCATTTCTGTATTTACTGAGAAAATAGTCATTTCAATAGGTGAATAGAAGTCATTTGGTAAAATTCAAATCAATTTATGATAAAAATGTTTAGTGTATTAGGACTCAAAGATACTTAACCTGGTAAAAGATGTCTCTTGAAATGACTCAGAACAATATCATACTTAATGGTAAAATTTTGAAACCCTTTCCTATATGATAAAGAAAAAAGGGTGCCTACCCATAACTAACATTCTCAATGTTGTAATGGAAATATTGGTCACAAGAATTGGAGAAGAAATATAAATAAAATACATATGAATTATAAAGGAAAAACTCACTGTCAGATGATACATTGGCTATGTAAAACTCAAGTGGAAGTATAAACAAAGGATTGAATTAATGAGAGAGTTTTTAAAATTTATTTTTCATTTCATTTTCTTTTGTACATTCAATCACATTATAATTTGTCTTACAAAATGGATATTTCAACATGAAAGGGGCATCATCAATAACCAAAAGCCAATAGCAATTCTATATTTCAATAATGAGAAAATTGAACTAAATAATGTATAATGACAATCAACATGTTAAGTATTTATGAATAAATGTAACAAAAATGTATGATAATTTTAACATTTTTGATAGACTTTAAGAGTAAATAAATAGGAAAATTCAGTACTAAAAAGTTGTCAAATCTCCTGAAAAATTTCAGTAGATTCAATGAAGTATTAAGATGCCAACAGGTTTTTCATGAAATTTGACTTGCTAGTTCTACAAACATAATATACAAAAGCAAAGGGCCAAGTTACATTGCTTCTTGAAGAGCAAGATAGATAAATTCCCCTACTCTATAATAAGTCTTATTATAAACGTTTAGTTAAAACATAGTATGTCTTTTTTTGAGGGATGAGTGAACAGAAAAAAAAAAGGAGTATGGAGAAATTAAAAATGAATCCTCCTACTTATGGATTTGATTTATTAAAGAACTGGCATTATAGGCCACTGAGTAAAGGATAATTCTCCAGTAAATGGTGTTGACACAATTGATTACGTCTATGTGAGACAACAATAATTTTCATTAATTTTCATTCCTTACACTAGACATGAAAGTCCCTTTGGAGAAAATTAAAAACTGAAATGTGTAAGTCAAAACAATTAAATTTAGAAGTATTCCAGAGTAAAGGACAATAAAAAGACATAACAAGTGAATACAACATATGATTTAGGATTTTTCTTTTTGTAAAGGACATTCAGGGATCACCTGGTGAAATGTTAATTTCCTGGTTTTGATAATTGTACTGCATTTATATAAGATAATATCTTTACTTTAAAAAGAAAAAAACTCACACTGAAGCATTTAGGAAAGAAAAAACATGACTGTGTGTCAACTTCCAAACAGTTCAGAAAACAACAACAACAGCACACACACACACACACACACACACACACACCACAGCATATTATGGAACTTCAAAAAGTTTTTGAAAAATGGAATTAAAATGCTAGTTTATTTTGGTACCATAAAATTGACATTTATGGGGCCAGCAGGTGGAGTGGTGGTTAGGGGCACTGGACTCCGACATGGCTGCCAGTGGTTTGAGTCACAGACCTGGTGGCTTGCTTTCTCACTTTCTCCCTCTCTCAGTGTGTCCCTTTCTGGTCAAATTAAAAATAAGTAAAGTTAAATAAAATAGTTCTTTTTAAAAAGTTGACATTTATGCAAAGATTTTTATTATACACATTTCCATGAGCTTTTTAAAGACTTCATAAAAACAAATGTAAATATTAAGTTGTAAATATTAAGGAAGATATAAAAGAATAAAATAATTGTATGTTTTGTTCAATTATTTTATAAATCTGAATTATATAAAAATGAAGTTTAAAAAAGACAGTCCTAGTGACCAGCAGGTGGCATGGTGGTTAAGGTACTGGATACTCCCACATAGCCAACCACAGTTCAAGTCCCAGACCTGGTGGCTTGCTTTCTCATTTTCTCTCTCTCTTTCTTTCTGTCTCTCTCTGATCAAACTAAGGGGACAAAAAATGTGGTATTATCTGTTGAATATATTTTATAGTTTAACCAACTGGAATAGGGAGAAATGTTCACATAGTGAAATATTCACTTTGTAAGCTATAAAATGTAATTGAATATAAAAAATATAAAAAAGAAATAAAAAATGAAATATAAAAAATAATTTAAAAAAAGAAGTTGCTAGGGATATGACCCCTGGGAGTCCCAAACCAACTTTGTCAATAAAAAAGAAAAAAAATTTAAAAAGATTTAAAGTAAAAAAAAAGAAAGAAAAAAATTTTTAAAAATTGTATGAATAAATAAAATAAATCTAAAATAAAAAAGACCAA
>NW_006209397.1:629581-633488 GCF_000334495.1 Tupaia belangeri chinensis
AGAGAGAGAGAGAGAGGAAAAGTGAGAAAGCAAGCTGCCAGGTCTAGGACTTGAACCATGGTTGGCCATGTGGGAATCCAACACCCTTAGCCACCACACCACCTGCCGGGCCCTGAATATTTTTTTGAGAGGTTTTTGCTACAGGGTGTGTGCACTCACCAGAAAGACAGAGAGAGACAGGGACAGAAAGCAAGAAATAACCTCCCAGGGGGATGGCCATGCCACAATCCCTTCTCCCCCATTCTCTCAGTATTTTGGGCACACACACACACATGCCCAGGGTGAGTATAAGCCACTGGGTCTGGGACTCGAACCATGGTCGACTACAGAGGAGTCCAGCAACATAGCTATTATGCCATCTGCTGGTCTCATCCTGAATATTTTTAATAACAAACACAAAGCACAAAAATAAAGAAAATGTCTAACAAGTAAGACTCTATTAAAATAAAAACTGCTCTCCAGCAAAAAGAAAGCAGAAAGAGTATACAAATTAGAAATAGCTATTTACAACATATGTAACTGACAAGACATTAATATCAAAAACATATAAAAAGTATTATAAATCAATAAAAAAATAACTAATTCCATTGAAAGTTCTACAAAAGACAGAAGAATTTCACAATGAAGACCCAATTGGCCTATACATACACAAGGTACTTAACTCTACTAGTAATCTTGGAAAATGAAAATGAAATTACAATGAAATACCATTTCACACATTAAATATGCAGAAGATAGAAAACTAAAGTTGTTCAAGAGGTGGACCAAAAGTCTAACATTCAAAGATACACTATTATCATAGCAAAAGTAGAAACAACACAACAGAGAACATACATTCCACTAAATCATACATACTCTATTTACATGAATTGTCAATGTAATGAGTCACAGAAATGCTCTTAATTTTCAATTGAGTGTATGCAAATTAAATTATTTGACCATAAAAGAATAATCAGTAAAAATAAGAATATATTATAAAAATATTGAAAAAAAGTAAAAAATATGACATCTAATTAACACAAGAAAATCATAATGGAAATTATTAAATATTTAGAACTGAATGATGATTAAGATGCAATACATAGGGACCAGCACATGGAGTAATGGTTACATTGCTGGACTCCCACGTGGCCCACTTTGGTTTGAGTCCCAGACCTGGAGTCTTGAAACTCATGTTAAGCATGTGTATGTATATGCCCAAGATCCCAAGAGGAGAAGGAGAAGGGCTTGCAGCATGGCCACTCCCTCGAGGGGGGGTGTGACTTTTTGCTTTCTGTTTCTCTGTCTCTCTCTCTGTCTCTCCAGTAAGTGCATACAACCTAGAACAAAAATATCTTTATAAAGATCAAAGATACAATATATAAATATTGTGGGATGAGACTAAATATTTCTTAGAAGCAAATATATAGTACTGAATATTTAATTACAAACAATATGTTGTTTTAAGCATTTTGCTTAACTTGTAGCTAGTAAAAATTAGATAAAACAAAAAGAAAATAAGCAAGAAAAATGTTAAAGACAGAAATGAGTAGTTTAAAAATAAAAAATAACATAGCCAGTTACCCCCCAAAAATGGAATAAATTAATATCTTATAACACTGAAAAAAGTAGAGATTTAACAAATTCTGAATATTTAGAACATGGTCCAGATGGTGGTGCAGTGGTAAACAATTGGATCCACGTGGGAAGTTTCTTGTTTTGGTTCTGAGGGGAGGAGAGGTGTCCCTATATATATGAAGCATGTGTGCACATGCCTGTTTTCTGGACTGGTTGAGGCTGGAATGAAATTATGGCAGGAAAACTCTGTTGGGTTGTCTCTCTCTCTCTCTCTCTTTCTGTCTCTTTCTCTCAAAAGACATAAAGTAACTTTAAAAATATTTAGAGTATCCTCAGAATGGAAGAGAACTATGCCTCAGATAAGGGCTGATACTCAGAATGTACAGGAAATTCAAGCAGCTTACCTACGAAACCCAAAAATCCAATTAGAAAATGGACAAATAAGCTAAACAGAGGGACCAGCAGTTAGCATAATGGCTATGTCGCTGGACTCCCACGTGGTCGACTGCAGTTTGTGTCCCGGACCCGGTGGCATAAAACCCACGCCAGGCATGTGTGTGTGCGTGCCCAAGATCCCAAGAGGAGAATGGAGGAGAAGGGATTGTGGCATGGCCATCCCTCCTGGGGGATGATTTCTCACTTTCTGTCTTTCTGTCTCTCTCTGTCTGTCTGGTGAGTGCACACACCCTATGGCAAAAACCTCTCAAAAAAAATTTAAACAGACAACTTTGCAAGGAAGGCATATATGAATGGCCAAAAGGCATATGAAAAAATGTTGAACATCTTTTATCATATAAAAAATGTAAATCAAAACTATAATGAGATACATGTAACCCCAGTTAGAACAGCTATGATAAAAAAAAAGAAGAATGACAGGTGTTGGTGAGGTTGTGGAGAAAAGGGGACACTCCTACACTGTTGGTGGGAATATAAATTAGTATGATCACTGTGGAAATACAATGCGAAGGTTCCTCAAGGCTCTACAAATAGAACTACTATATGACCTAATAATAACATTATTGAGTATTTACCGAAAGGACACAAAAACACTCAGAAAAACATTTCCACATCCATGTTTATTGCAGCAATATTTACAATTGTTAAGACATGGAATCTACCTAAATGCCCAAGAATGGATGACTGGTATTGCAAAAATGGGGCACTTTTACACTATGGAATATTACTCAGCCATAAAATTGATGAGATCCTGTCATTTGATACAAAGTGGATGAATATAGATGATTAAATGCTGAGTGAAGCAAGCAAGACTATGAAAGACAGACATTGTATGTCCCTGCTCAATATATACTGAATGTCTACACTTAATAGCAGCAACTGAATGATTGAAAGATTTAACAGCAGAGATAGTAAGTGTTGATACTAGAGATTGTATAAGGGGGGAGGAACAGTTGGGGGTGGAATGGAAGAGCTCAGGGGAAAAACAAAACATTTAACAGACTCAAGAATGGAAAGTTATCTATTGAGGATGATGTGTACGATAATATCTTTTACTTACTTGATATGCAATGCATGCATGCTTTTGAAAAATCATATTGTATTCTGTAAAGATGTACATTTGGGGACCAGCAGTTAGCGTAATGGCTATGTCGCTGGACTCCCATGTAGTCGACCATGGTTCGAGTTCCGGACCTGGTGGCCTAAAACTCACACCGGGCACCTGTGCATGCGTGTGTGACCAAGATCCCACGAGGAGAATGGAGGAGAAGGGATTGCGGTATGACCATCCCCCCTGGAGGGTGATTTCTCTCTTTCTGGCTCTCTGTCTCTCTCTGTCTGTCTGGCGAGCACACATGCCCTATAGCAAAAACCTCTCAAAAAAATGTACATTTGATTAAATGTAATTAAAATATTGAAAAATAGAGTAATAAAAATAGCAGCATGACTATATAAATTATGGTGTCTTAAAATTCCTAAGAATGTTAAAAAACAAACTAATATCAATAAAAAGTAAATTCAAAAATGTATCTGTTGTGCTTTAGTGAATCATAATATTGCTTTAGGTATATTTATAGAACTGGAATAAATCAAGAAATATTGGCATAATGAATTTCAAAGTCAAATATCTACCATCAAATATTATGTTAGGGTGATTTTATGACAAGTTTTATTAGTTTCCAAATTTAAAAATCAGAGGTAATCCCTTTCTTATTTCTTCTTTTAGAAACTGAAGAAAGAGGGAAATTTTGCCAGACAAATCCTTATATGTTTTTAAAAATCTTATTTTTTGAGGTAACTAAAATCCTCATAAGCTACTGACCATGGAAACAGGAGATTATAAATGTTTGCTCCTTTAAGAAGGAAGATTTGTGGTAATTGTTTTTTTATTCAG
>NW_006209397.1:633900-635600 GCF_000334495.1 Tupaia belangeri chinensis
GGTCTCCGTTATCCCCAGGATGTGGAAACATTATCTATGTCTTTATATAATCCCTTCATTTTAAACTACAGATGACTTGCTAAACAACAGAGTATGGCAAAGGTGATGAGATGTTCCTCCTGTGATTCTATTATTATAATGTGACAGCCTATTCATTTTCTCCCTTGCTGACTTTGAAGAAGGAAATGTCCATAAAGCTATAAAGGGGTCTATAGCCTCTAGGAGTTAAGTATGATTCTGGCAACAGCCAGCAAGAAGTCAGAATCCTCAACCCAAGGAAATAAATTGTACTTATCATCTAAGTGAGCTTGGATGTGGAACTGCCTGCAGTTGAGCCTTCAGAAAACTGAGCCTTTGCTGACACTTTACTATAGCTATGCAAAGGACTCAGCTAAGCCATGAATGGACCCCTTACTCAATGAAATTGATGGAAATTGGAAAATAATTTTCCATGAAAGTGTTTTTTTTTAAGTCTCTAAGTTTGCGATAATTTGTGACATAACAATAGAAAAATAACACAATTATATTTGATGTGCTAATATTTTGTTTTGAAGTGTTTAAATCAACATTTATGAGAAACAGTGGCCTAGTGTTTTTGTTACATACAATGTCATTTACATTTTGGTACCCAAGTTCTGCTAATTTTATAATGAAATTGAGAAGTGTTCCTTTTTCTATTTTCTGGAATTGATTATATAAGATCGTTATTAATTACTTTACACATGGTTGGAAAAATTCACTGGTGATGAGCCCTACCCTTGATGTTCTTGCAGTACTGTTTTTATTCTAGGCTCAATTTCTCTAATTAAATGTAGTATCCTACAGATCTTCATCTCTTCTTTTGTCAGTTTCAGTAAGTAGTGTTTGAAGAAAATATGTCACTTCTGAATTTTAAAAGTATTGATGTAAGATTGTTGATAACATCTTCACATTACATTTCAAATGCCGGTAGTTCCTGTAATTATGTTTCCTTTTTTGTTTTCATTGTTGGTATCTTCTTTTGTTATTGATCAATCTTACTCTGAGTTAATTTTATTAGACTTTGTTTTTCTTTCTTTCTTTTTTTTTTTTGGAGAGGTTTTTGCTATAGGGCGCGTGTGCTTGCCAGACAGACAGAGAGAGACATAGAAACAGAAAGCGAGAAATCACCCCCCAGAGGGGATGGTCACACTGCAATCCCTTCTCCTCCATTCTCCTCTCAGGATCTTGGGCACGCACACACACACGCCCAGCGTGAGTTTTAAGCCGCCGGATCCAGGACGCGAACCGTGGTTGACTACGTGGGAATCCAGCGACATAGCCATTACGCTAACTGCTGGTTCCCAAGACTTCGCTTTTCTTTTTAAGAGAGAGATTTTTGCTTTAGGATGTGTGCACTTGCCAAAGAGACAGAAGACAGAAAGTCAGAAATCTCTCCCCAGGGAAGATGGCCATGGCACAATCTTTTCTTCTTCATTCTCCTGTTGGTATTCTGGGCACACATGCATACATGTTTGGCATGAGTTTTAAGTCACTGGATCCAGGACTCGAACCACAGTTAACTATGTGGGAGTCCAGCAACATAACCATTATGCCATTTGCTGGTCCTCTTATTAATCTTTTCAAAAAACAGTTACATTTTGGGAACCAGCAGTTAGTGTAATGGCTATGTCGCTGGACTCCCACGTAGTTGACTGCGGTTCGTGGCCTGGACCGGGAGG
>NW_006209397.1:635722-639157 GCF_000334495.1 Tupaia belangeri chinensis
TATGTCTCTGTCTATCTGGCGAGCGCATGCGCCCTACAGTGAAAATCTCTCAAAAAAAAAAAAAAAAACAGTTACATTTTGAGGACAGAGGGTTGTGTAGCATTGAAACATGCTGCTCTGTGAGGCAATCTCATGTAGGATTTTTTTCAGTTCAGTTCCGAAGGACTCTCTGAGTATGCCAGGTATATCTTCCCCATGATTTGGGGCTGGAGGTGGACTGCGGTGGTGTCCCTTCTCTCTCTCTTTTCTCTCTCTCCCTCTTTCTGTCTCCCTCTCTCACTCTCTCTGCTACTTTTGCTAATGGAACAAATAAACTTTAAAAAATTACATTTCTTTGCTTTTTGGTAATCTTTCTTGTCTTTAATTTCTTTTGTTATCTTTACTTTTCTCTTTCTTATTTTCTTTGGATTTCATTTTCTTTTAGTTTCATAAATTCTTGAAGTAGATGCTCAGGTATTAATTTTCAGCATTTCTTCCTTTCCAATAAATGCAGTTCAGGTTATTAATTTTTATCCAAGCATGACTTTTGCTGCATTCCACAAGATTGTATGATATTATTCCCATTTCACTAATTTCAAAACATTTTAAAATTTCCATTGATACTTTTGTCTTCCACCCATGGATTAATTAAAGCTGTGTGTATTTGTTTTTATAAAATATGTCTTTTTAAAAATTGGTTATGAGAGTGCCAGTAGATGGCAGAATGATGATGTTGCTGGACTCCCATGTAGTTCACCATGGTTCTAGTCCCGGACCTGTTGGTTTGAAACTCACCCTGGTTGTGTGTGTCCGTGTGCCCAAAATCCCAGGAGAAGAATGGAGGAGAAGGGATTATGGTGTGGCTATCCCCCCTGGGGAGTGATTTCTCACTTTTTGTCTCTCTCTGTCTCTCTGATGAGCATATATGTCCTATAGCAAAAATATCTATCTAAAAAAAATGGTCATAGAGAATGTGGAGAATGTGCACTCTCCAGAGAGAATGAGAGAGAGAGGATGGAGGTAAGAGAACAATCCTTGAGGAGAATGGCTGTACTACAATCCCTTCTTATACTTTTTCCTTGAGCATCCTAACATTCTTGCCAAAACCTTCACTCTTTATTGGTCCACTTTTGTTTTGACTAGATCACTTCGACCTCTTAATAACCATTTAATATCCAGAATTTGGAGCACACACTCACATGTGCCTGCAATATTTTCCAAGTCACTGTGTCTGGGCCTTGAAATGAACAGTTGGCTGCCGGAAGCCCTGCTCCAGCCAGGGTGGGTACACAGGAAGGCGACATGGGTGAACAAAATCAGGTTGAAACCTCAATGCCCCTTAGCATGTTCTCAGCCAGCTACAGCCAGAGTAAGCTCAAGACTGCAGCCCTTATGGCCAGGAGACATGCATATTTATTATCGAAGGAGTTTTACAGGAGTAGGATGGGTGAGGGGAAGTAAGTGAAAGATTTTACTCCAAAAAGTAAAGCATTCAAAGTATAGGAACAATAATCATAAAACATGACATCTGTTTTGTTTAGGTATAAACAGTCATAATTCATAGAACAAGGAAGTCCATTTATCTGGTGCATTTGCTCCTTAGATTTTGATTACCGGGAAGGGTCTTTTAGATGAGAGGGCTCCTAGGAATCTTAATAACCTCAGTTCCAGGCCAGCTTGATAACTTTAGTTCCAGGTCGGCTTGAGAACTTCAGCCTCAGGCTAGGGTGGCAGCAGATTGCAGGTTATAAGAGCCTAGAAATAAATCCTGTCTGGTTAAGTAAAGACAAGGTTAATATATACTAAAGTGGAATACCTATATTGTCTCTGGGGTAATCCACAGTAAGAGGGTGAGTCTAATGTCTACATGGGAAAGGAATGTGGTCTTGTGAGCAGCTTAGTGAATGACCTAAAAGTTACTGTGTACTTGGGACCCTCTATGTGCTGCTCAATACAAAGGCTGTGGCTTGGGGAACGGCAATCTTCCCTTGTCCTGAGATTAAAGGTGGCTCATGGTCTTTGGGGTAACAGCACCTCGTGGATGAGTCCCTGAGCCCCTCCCAGCTACTGAGGTCATTTCACCAATTTAGTAACTTTAACCTAAACCTTCCTAATGCTTATCTATGTAACCCCCAGTAGGAGAAGTGAATGTAGCATGCTTTATTGACATTTTCCAGGAGGGTGGGGTGAATCTAATGGGAGTAATTCCCATTCTCAGCCACCGCCTTAGTGAATCCACATTCCTTCAGGATTATTGTAAAAGTTATAGTAAGGCTACATTGGGGTATGGCAATAAAGTCCATGGCAGAGAAATTGAGTTCAGGCCAGTACATCAACACGATGGAGGTCCAGAACTCATAAAACTGTTGACCTTGCTAACAGTTCTCTTCAGTGGAGTCCTTGCTTTAGGCATCAGGGGCAGTTCTTTCGTACTCAGTTTGTGTTAACTGCATGGTCTCAACAGTTGGTCATGTGGGATCCAGCAGCCTTATCCACCATGCCACTGCTAGCCTTAAACATGTCTTTTATGTCCATCTTTTTTGTTCCATTGTGGCTTGAGAAAATGTTCATTATGATTTTATTCTTTGGAAATTTTTTGAGACATGTTTGATGTCCCAAAGATATAATCTACTTTGTTAACAGAACACTGTGCATTTGAAATTAATATGTCTTGTTATAGTTATTTGTAATGTGTTTTATATGTACATATATATGTGTACCAGGAGTCTTCAAAAGTTCATGAAAAGTGAATATATAAAAAATTATTCATGTATTAAATTTTCTTTGCAACAAGATAAACTCATACTAATTTGCTATAAAATGTCTGAACAGAATCTTTTTGAAGCACTAGGAAAAATAATACATTAGTTTAAATGGGCCTCTTTCAGAGCAACACAAAATCTGCTAAAATTGAAGCAAGAACAAATATAAAATTTATAGTGAAACTTGGGTGGAAAAATGGTAAAATCATTGTTGCTTACAAAAAGTTTTTGAGAATTATGCTTCAAAAATCAGCAGTTTACAAATAGATAACTCATTTTTAAAAGAGATGAGATGATATAGAGGACGATACTTAGAGCTGCAAATGATATACATCAATTTGCAAGAAAAAAATTAATATTTTTATGTCCTAATTGAAAGGATTGGCAATTTGCAGCAAGAAAAAAAAATACCAATACTATAAACATTTCAATTAGTTCGGCTTACACAATTTTGAGTAAAATATTAAATTCAAGCAGATTTTTTGCTCTATGCATGTCAAAACTATTACATACAGATCAGCTGAGGAAAAATGTGACACATGGCTTTACCAGTTAAGATCCTGATCCTGAAGACAAAGCAATGGTTATTAAGAGGTTGAAGTGATCCAGTCAAAGCAAAAGTAGACCAATCAAGAGTCAAGGTTTTGGCAAGAAATTTTGGGATGCTCAAGGCATTTTGCTTGTAGACTTTCTG
>NW_006209397.1:639216-651047 GCF_000334495.1 Tupaia belangeri chinensis
AATTTAGTTAAAACTGTAGCAGAAAAATGCCTGGGAAAGCTTCACCAGACAGACCTTCTCCACTGCAATGCCCCTACTCATTTTTTATATAAAACAAGTGCAGTTTTGTGAGAATTTCAAGGGAAATGACTAGGCATTCTCCTCAAAATTATTTGACTCCTTGTGACTTATTTTATTTCTTAATCTTAAAAATCTTTAAAGGGCTCCCATTTTTCTTCAGTTAATCATGTTAAAAAGACTGCATTGACATTGCTTAATTGCCAGTACTCTCAGTTCTTCAGGTATGAAATAAATGACTGTGGCATGATTCTCATCACTTACAAAAGTGTCTTTAACTTGATGGAGCTTATGCTGAGAAATAAACTTTATATTTTTTATTTGTATCATTTAATTTCATTTTTCCACAAACATTTGAAGTCTCCTCATATATAATTCTACTTGACATATAAGTATATCCAGATATATAGTTAAATTTGACTAACAAACATTAAGTCTGATGTCATCTTTTCAGCCCACCGAAGTATAACACTTTTAATTTTATGGTGTTAAAAAAAATTCATTTAATGATAATGGTATTTTTTCTGTCTTTAAAAACTTCACAGAATATATTTCTTATTATTTCATTCTTGGATCAGAAGATTAAGCTGAAAGAATTTGATTTTGTTTTATCAAAACTGGGTCTAGATAAGCCAAGGCAAATTTAGATGGTAAGAAGATATTTTGCTCTGGTAGCTTTGTTGCACCTTCAAAAGTGAATCTCACTGTGTAAGTTCAAAAAGGTCAGAGAAATGCTGGGAAGCATAAGAAAGGATGCTGGAAACTAAAATGGAAACACTACCCTTAATACTACAAAACCATGGTGTGTCCATACTTATTTGGCCCTTTCAGTCACTGCCTCTTAAAAAAAAATACATAATGAGGATAAAGAAAATCTAGAGAAATAAATGATCAAGGATAAATATATATATATATGTTGTGGGGATTGTAGGATGCCATAAGAAGAGAGATTTAAAGGAATGAAAGTGTTCATGCTAGAAATATAATAGTAAAAAGACTCTGCTAGCCTGGAGGGGTCTAATAAAAACAGGTAGAGTAGGGTACTCTGAACTGGAAAAGATATATACTTGATATTTACTCTATATTGTAAATCTTTGGATTTAAGCGATAATTTGAGTCTTTGATGTACATATGAAGCTGGTTTTAAGATAAATGATCTTAAATTTCCTTGAGGGTATCTCACTGCGGATAATGTCCTCATTCTTGTGTCATTCATAAAAGATTAATGTCATATGAGAAGAGGGTTTGGGGCCTTTAGGTTCTAAGTGCATGGCTCAGCAGGAGAACAGTTTGTGGTACAAGTCCTATACTGATTAAAGTTTTCAGTCTTAACCAATTAGGGAATGTGAGTATAGGGAAGCTGCAAGGTTTATTGCAGTGGTTTAAAAATATAGTGTGCAAAAACTCAAATATAGAACAGTTATAACCAAACCTATTTGACTGCAATAGGTTGGAGGGCCCCAAGCTCTAAAATTTTGTCCTCCTTTCCATCCCCATGACAAACTCAAATATGTCTATAGTTTTTAGTGCTTGGGAGAATACAGTTTAAAAACTCTACTGGTAGGGGGAAATATTTGTCTATAGTTTCTGGTGCTTGGGAGAATAAAGTTTAAAAACTCTACTGGTAGGGGGAAATATACTGCTTTAGACTAGGAATCCTGAGGTCTAGCTTGGGCTTTTGTTTTGTTTTGTTTTGTTTGTTTATAAGACACAAAAATGAGTGCCCTAAAGGCATGTCTTTGCCTTACAGCATGTGTTTTCTCTGGAGAGAGTAAGACGGAGTCATTGAGAGAGAAAGTAAGAAGTCACCCCCTAGGAGAATAGCCATGCAAAAATTCCTTCTCCTCCATTCTCCTCTCTGGATCTTGGGCATGAATGTACATGTGCCTGGTGTGATTTTCAACCCACCAGGTCCGAGACTGGAACTGCTGTCAGTCATGTTGGAGTCCATTGAAGTAACTACTCCACCATCTGCAGGCTTCTTTTGTTTTGTTTTGTTTTTTTGTTATTATTATTGTTTTTTATTTAAATTTATTTATTTGCATTCATTCACTGTACATCATTACAGCATACAAAATGAGATTTTCCATCCAGGGTACACTGTATATTGTCTCAATCAAGCACATCAACAAACATGTTATTGTCAGCAAAAAATTTCCATTTCTTGTTTTCTGTATGTTTTGCTTTGTTCCCCCATCCTCTTGTTTTGTTTTTTAAGACAGGCTCTTTCTGTGACTTGTCTCCCAGCTGGGACATAGGTACATCTCACCATGCTTCGCCTGTTGTCAAATCCAGGAGTCACATATGGTTCCAGCCTCACCATTATGGCTAGTCCTCATTTTGATTTTTAAAGTAGCCATAATATTAATCTAATCATTTACCTTTTTCATTCATGTTACTTGATCTTTGCTGCTAGGTCAGTATGATGGACATCTGTTAATTTTCAACTAACAGACATATATTTAGTCTTACTATATGTTTGCTTCTTTTGTATATCAACTTGAAATACATACATTGTGTAATGAATTTTCGATCACCTTTGGAAAATTACCTAGTTGCCTGGGAATCTATAGAGAATTTCCTCATAAGGGCACCTATTGAATTCACCATAGTTCATAAAAGTAGATTTTAAACTTTATATTGTTATCTACACCAAGAAATAAATTTTAGGTAGTGATCTTCACATTAACTCATTCATACCCATCCTATATGTGGCAAATTCTGAACTGTTCCTTTCCATTCTATTTTGTTCTATTTTATTTAAAATTATGCTGAATACAGTTGATTTAATGACTACAAATGGGCTGCCACCTGCAGTTTAAAAAACACTGGCCTGTGGTCTAGCACACACTCAAGATGAACAATGTTTTTTGTTTTTGTTTTTTTGTTTTGTTCTGTTTTGAAGAGGTTTTTACTATATAGGGCACGTGTGCTCACCAGAAAGAGATAGAGAGACAGAAAGAGAGAAATACCCCCCCAAGGGAGATGGCCATGCCACAATCCCTTCTCCTCCATTCTCCACTCAGGATCTTGGGCATGCATACACACATGCCTGACTGAGGTTTAAGCCACCTCTGAGACTCGAACCGTAGTCGACTACATGGGAGTCCAGCAATGTAGCCATTATGCCATCTGATGCTCCCTATGGACAGTGTTTTAATGGAATCTTTTTATTTGCCTTTTCAGTTTTGCTAGTCTGACTCTTCTCTTTAAATTGTGTTTCTTCTAATGTAGTTCACTCTATTGTGTTTGTGTTTACTCATTAATGATGATAGGATTAATAATGATAATAATGAAACTATGTAGTACTAGCTACTTTTCAGAAACTAGGCTAAAATTTTTATACTTATTGATCATATAAATTTTCACAATAATTTCATAAATTAGATACTAGTAATACCTCTATTTCATAGATGAAGAAACAAACACAAAAAGGTTAATAAGTGTCCCTTGATTTATAAAGAATTATATATGGCACTGGGTTAAGTGGTTCAAAATGAATTTTCTCATTTAATCTTCCTGAAAAGAAAAAAACAAATGTTTATGATCTCCATCTTACAAGTGAGGTTTATCTTAAACTTTTTTTCTTTCTATATCTAGCTCTTCTTATGTTCCCCCCTCCCTCTTTCACTCCCTCACTTTTCTTTCTTTCTAGTTTCTTTCTTTCTAGAGAAAGACAAATTCTGAGATCCTCCCCAAAGTTTACCAAGCCAGCAAAGATCCCAAGTATTCATGTGCATACCTGGCACATATAAGTAGAGCTGGGAACTGAACCCTCATCTTCCATATGGCTTCCAGCATTGCAGACTAATGCACTATCACTATTCTCACTTGCTGGGCCAAGATGGGTTTTTCTAAAGGTTAAAAAGCTTGACCAGAGTAATACAGTTAGTAAATGATAGAATTAGTATTCAAACTCCTGAGCCTAAGCTAATAAGTAGAATTTTGATCTTACTTCTTGTTTGCACCAGCTTTGGGTGAGTTTATGCTTTCAGTAAATTGTTGGTTTACCTATGTCTTGGATAAAGCCCCCAAACTGTAGTCATTGCCATGCTGTGTGGCTTTGATTACTTTGATTCTGAGAACAAAGATATTTTCATTATCTCCAACTTTTAGTGAAGGAGTTGAAATCTCAATTTGTATTGAAGACATGAGGCATTTGGGACCAACAATAAAAGAGGCATAATTCCATTCATTAGTTGAGACGCATAGTCAGTGGGCAGAAACAGAAATGTGAGCAGATTAATAATAGTAAAATGCACACACACACACACACACACACACACACACACAGAGAGAAGAGAGAGATAGTATTGTTACATGGATATTAACAAGGTGCAACTGAAAGGACAGAAAAACGAATTTGTCTCTGAAAGTAGATTTCAAGAGAAAAGTCATATAAACTATGTTTGAAAGGAAAAGTAGGTTTTGTCAGGTCACAAAGGGACAAGGACATTTCAGGCAGATAAAATTACACATTGTTACATGTAAGAATGCATGATGTCTATGGTATACCAGGATCTCTTTTAGTGCTCACTCTCTAAAATAATCTCAGTTTGAAATTTAGGGCACTAAACTTACTAATTTATTCTACCAACAAACTATCCAATTGATTATGTAAAATTCCACTTTGTTTCTTGGAATTTTCCACAAATAAATGTTATTTCATTTCTTTCCAGTTTACTATGTGCACCATTTTACAAAATGCATTTTTAAATGCATGAGTTAATGGTATCAAACACATTATAAATGAAAAATGTGAAATATTTTGTCAAATATTAGAAAAAAGGAATTATTTTCATGAATTGAACAGTTAGAAGTCTGTAATGATATTAGTGAATTTATGTATGAATGAATATAAATATCAATAGGATTTATATTTTGTTAATATAATACAATGTTAATGTTAAACTCAAATTTCACTATGTACTAAGAACTTCATATATATTACTCTTAGTCCTATGATAATCTCATAGATACCATTGTAATCCATATTTTACACAAAGACAGAGAGGCACAGAGAGACTGAATAACTTGCTGCAACACACTAGTAACTAGCATAACTAGCAGATTTGATATCTTAATTCTAGAATTTGTCCCTCTAACCACCAGACACAAGAAGCACAAGGATGTAGAAAACATCATCCTTACTTTCAGGTGAAAAATCCATATATGCATTCCTTGGAGAGTTCTCTGTTCAGTTCATTCACCCAGTTTTTAATTGGATTATTAGTTTTGCTATGGGTGAGCTACTTGAGTTTCATATATATTCTAGTTATCAGTGTCTTATCTGAGGCATAGTTTACAAATATTTTCTTCCATTCTGAGGATTGGCTCTTCACTCTAATTGTTCTTTCCTTTGCTGTGCAGAAGATTTTTAGCTTGATGTAATCCCACTTGTCTATTTTTGAGATTATTGCTTTGCCTTAAGGGTCTGACTTAAGAAATCTTTGCCAATTCCAATTTCATAAATAGCCAAAATATGTAATGAAAAAATGTTTGACACTTTTTTCTTTCTTTTTAATTTTTATTAATTTATTTTACATACTTCTGCTGAACATCACCTCAGCATACCAAATGTGATTTTCCAGCCAGAATACACTGTAAAGTGGCTTTATCATACATGTTATCATCAACAAATAATTTTCCATTTCTGTTTTCATATATGTATATATGTTGTGGTGTGTGTGTGTGTGTGTGTGTGTGTGTGTGTATTTTCCCCTTATTTCTCACCCTCTGCCATTTCCCATACTCCTCCCACCCTGTCTCTGGTATCTGCAGTTGCTTTCCAATCCTTTATTCTTTCCCATATTGTATTGATTCATAAAATACATTAATTGATCTGAATACTTTTAGTAGTAAGTTCAGCTGTTATATACATATCTGTGAACAAAAGTTGAATTTAGGCATGAAACTCTGTGGGTAGAATGAGTATACCATAAAATAGCACATAGCTGAGGTTATATAGCTTACCGTGGTTACTAAATAGGTATTTTTTAAATATATTTTTTAATTTCAAGAAAGGTGATTTTAGTTTTAATAAATCAAAATCAAAAAGTGTTAAGAGAACTTTGCTGAATACTTAAGGCAAGGAAACAGGTTAGGATTCTGTTCGAATAATGTATATATGGGCCTGTCCACAACTTGAGAGAAGACAAAACTCCTTAACACTGGAGAAACAAAGCATAGAAGGTCAGAATGTTTTAGTCAAAAGTCATAAAATTCTATTTCACCTTATCTTCTGTTGTGGTCTGATCTTTCCGTTTAAATTCTGGAAGATAACATTCAACTCTGGACTTGTCCCTACCATTAAGCTGGCCATTTTCTTAGCTGTTTTAGAATTCTTATTTCTATGTGCCTTACTTTAGCTTTCCTGGGATAGCACTCACTTCAGAACTTCTCTTATCATAAGGGAAATGGAAATTAAAACTGCAATGAGATAACACTTAACCCCAATCAAAATGGCAAAGATAAAAAAAAAAAGAAGAAGAAGAAGTGCTGGTGAAGCTGTGGTATAAAGGGAATTCTCCTACACTGTTGGTGGGAATGTAAACTAGTTCAAACATAGTGGGAAACAATATGGAGAGTCCTTCAAAATCTACAAATAGAACTATCATTCAACCCAGTATCCTTGGTTCTGAGAATTTACCCAAAGGGTAGGAAAATAGTCCCAAGGACACCTGCATGTCCATGTTTATTGCAGCATTATTTGTAATTGCTAACACATGGAACCAACCTAAATGGCCAAGAACAGGTGACTGTATTGTAAAATTGTGGCACATTTGTATTATGGAATACTACTCAGTCATAAAGAACAATTAAATTCTATCATTTGATTCAAAGTGGATAAATATGTAAGACTTTATGCTAAATAAAGTAAGCCAGACTCTGAAAGTCACAAACTGAATATTCCTGCTCAATATATATCCAGTAAACTGAATATCTGCACTCCATGGCAGAAATGAAAAGACCCAAAGATATGACAGTAGGGAGGATAAGTGTAGAGACCAGAGACTGTAAGAGAGAAGAGTAGATGGCAAAGTATGGATGGTAATGGTAAAGGGACAAAACACTTAATAGAAAATAGAATTTAAAATTCTCTTCTGAAAATGATGCATATAGTAATATCCTTGATTTGACTGTTATATGTTATGTGCATATGTTGAAAAAACATATTGTGTGTCTTAAAGATGTATGATGATGGAACATAAAAAAAGAAAAATGCATTTATGTTCATAATTGCTAGAAATGTGTTATTTAAAACTAAAAAGGAAAACAAAACAAAACAAATCAAGATGTTGGGCTGAACAGTGATATAGTCACTAATTTTGCATCAGAAACTTGGATTATAAGGAGAAGCCTAGAAACTTTCAGAATTATTGAGGAAAAAAATTTTAACTTTAAGAAAAATAATAAAATTGTCAAAATACAAAAAATGTAATACATTCATCATGGTTTTACTTTTGCTAGTATATTATAAGATCCACTGTTTTCATAAAAATAAAGACTAATGATTGCACCATCAAAGTAATTTCTGACCCTCTACTGTGCACTTGTTTTTATTACAAAAGTTATATGTGGTTAGAATAAAGATTTCAAAGAAAGAGATATGGAGAAAAAAATCCACAAAGTTTAAGCACACCACTCTGTTGCCATTTAATTTCCCACTGGTAGCAACTATAAAGAGTTGCTTCCCAAACACATCCAAAGTATTCAGTAACTCCTTTTCCTTAGCAAACAGACACATCTTGTTTTCTGTTTTATTTGCTTTTGTTATTCTGTTTGTTTTTACAAATTAGTTTGTGGCAACTCTGCATCAAGCAAGTCTACTAGTGAAATTTGTCAACAACATGTGCTTATTACATGTCTCTGTGCCACATTTTGATAATTCTTGGAATATATCAAGCATTTTCATTATCCTTATATCTGTTATGATTATATGTAATCTTTGATGTTATTGATGTAAATGTTTTGGGGTGTCATGAACTGTACTCTCATGAGGCAGACATCTTAATAAATATGTTTGTTCAGACTATTCCATCACCCAGCTATTCTTTATTTTTTTTTAAGAGATTTTTTTCCTATAGTGTGCGTGCACTCATCTGAGAGATATGGAGACAGAAAGCAAGAAATCACCGCTTGGGGGGTTTGGCCACATCACAGTCCCTTCTCCTCAAGATTTTTGGGCATGCACACACATGTACCTTGCATGAGTCTAAGCTTCCAAGTCTGGGACTCAAACCACAGTCGACTATGTGGGAGTCCAGCAACATAACCATTACATCATGTGCTGGTCCATCTACCAACTATTCTTATATCACCCCTCTCCTGATACAAAAAAAATTATTGAAATTAAGCCAACTAATAACCCTATAATGGCCTTTAAGTGTTCAAGTATAGGAAGACTTGCACACTTCTCATTTTAAATAAAAAGCTAGACATAATTAAGCTTAGTGAAGAAGGCAAGACAAAAGCCAAAATAGGCTTAAAGCTAGGTCTCTTTGTTCCAAAGAGTTACCCAAGTTGTTAGTGCAAAGAAAAAGTTATTTTCCTTGTGAGTGCTGCCTCACATTCTAGAGTTTGTCATTAAAACTGGGAGCCCATCAGCTGCACTGTCGCATGGCCTACTTCTCTCCCCAACATCCACTGGAAGACTTTGGCTCTGTTTCAAGCAGGTCTCTCCTTGTGAGTGCGGCCTCAGCCCCTGGGTTTCCATTTGGAACATCAGCTGCACTGCCCTGTGACCTGCTTCTTGGGCCCTAATCATCCACCAGAAGACTTTGGTTCCCGTTCAAGCAGGCCTCTCATCATGAAGGCTCCCATATCTCTTGATTTGTCATTGGAACTGGTAACTGGGGATCCTCCATCCCATGTGTGCAACTCGAAACTCTTCTCTAAATCATATCTCTGTAGTCCATCTCCAGATTATTAGAAGATGAAAGTCTGGTAGAGGAACCAACCACTTAAAGCTACTATATAAAATATATCTACTCTGGTCTGGAAGACACAGCTCTCTAACAGGATCATACTTGAAATTCAAGGGTGATATTCGCCCCTCTGTTACTATAAATATCCTCCAAAAAGGAAGAAGAGGTGAATACTGCATCAGATGAAACAGAATTGGGAACCCAAACTAAACCCAAACATACAGCTAGCTGATTGTTGAGAAAGAGAAGACAATCCATGAGGGAAAAGAAAATCTTTTCAACAAATGGCACTAGGAAAACTGGATATCCACCTGTAGAAAAATGAAACTGGACCTCTGTCTCTCATCACTAACAAAAATCAATTCAAAATGTACTAAAGATCTAAAAGTAGTATCTCAAATTATGACAGTACTGGTGGAAAACACCGGGGAAACTTTGGAGACAATAGAGTCGGCCAAGATTTTGTTTTTGTTTTTGTTTTTCAAAAACGTATTCTAATATTTATTTATCTTATTATTATTTTTAAATTTTCTATAGGGCATGTGTGCTCACCAGGTAGAGAAGACAGAGTGAGAGAGAAAGACAGACAGACAGAGAGAGAGAGAAAGCAAGCCACTAGGTCCAGGACTCAACTGCAGTCTGCCATATAGAAGTCCAGCACCTTAATCATCATGTCACCTGCTGACCTCAGCAAAGACTTTTTAAATAAGACCCCCAAAGCATAGGCAATGATTCTGAAAATAGATGAGTGGTATTAACTAGGTTAAAAGCTTCTGCGTCACAAAAGTACAATAATTGGAGTGAAGAGACAATCCTCGGAGTGGGAGAATATATTTGCAAACTCAGCATCAGATCAGGGACTAATAACCAGTATACACAGAGAACTCAACAACTTACTTTCAATAAAATAATCAATTCAATAAAAAGAAGAGAAAATGAACTGAACAGATAATACTCGAAGGTAGACAAGTGAACAACCAAAAAGCACACAAAAAAATTCTGAACATCCCTTATCATAAGGGAGATGCAAATCAAAACTACAATGAGATGCCACCTAACCCCAACCAGATGTCTGAGATTAAAAGAGAGAGAGAGAGAGAGAGAGAGAGAGAGAGAGAGAATGATAAGTGCTGGTAAAGTTGCAGTGAAAAGGGAACTCTTCTACATTGTTGGTGAGAATGTAAATTAGTACATCCACTGGGGAGAACAATAAGGAGGTTTCTCAAAGACTTACAAATAGAACTACCATATGATCCAGCAAATCCACTCCCAGGTATCTATCCAAAGCATAAGATTTACGCTCAGATAGAAAAATATTTACACATCTATGTTTATTGCAGAATTATTTACAATTGCTAGGACACGGAATCAACCCAAATTTCCAAGAACAGATGAGTGGATTGAAAAAATGTGACACATGTACTCTATTGAATACTACTCAATCGTAACAAAAAGGGAGACCCTGACATTTGGTACAAAGTGGACAAATATGGAAGATTTAATGCTAAGCAAAGAAAGCCAGATTATGAAAGACAGACATTGTATATTTCCATTCAATATATATTGAATATTTGCACTCTGTAACAGAAACTGAAAGATTGGAAGGTATACTAGCAGGGAGGATTACTACAGATATTAGAGATGGTATGGCAGGATTATAGAAGGTGAGTAAGAGGGAATGGGATGGAGGGGTTCAGGGAAAAAACAAGCATTTAATAGAAACAAAAATGAAAAGTTATCTGCTGAAGATAATATATATCTAATGTCTTTGACTTATATGCACTGTTTTTTTGCTGAAAAAAACATGGTGTACACTGCAAAGATGTACAATGATTAAATAGAAATAAAAATAAACAAGTTAAAAAAATAAAAACGCATGAATTTTTCAAGTCATCAAAAGGTAATTCATAAAAAAAAGGTAATTAATTATAAAACAGCAGAACCCATGCATTATTGCTTAGTGAGTCACGAGGCCCTTCATTAAAATAAGTTTGTCATACATGCATACAAAAAGAAAAGTTATTAAGAGAAATTAAGAATACTATTGCAATGAACACATGAATGTTAAGAAAGACAAACAGAAAAATATTATTGATAACATAGAGAAGGATTTAGTGGTCTAGATAAAAGACCAAATCAGCCACAACATTTCCTTTAGTCAACGCCCATTCCAGAGAAAGGCCCTATCTCTCTTTAATTCCATGATGATGAAGAAAGGTGAGGAAGCTGTAGGGGAAAAAAATATCAAGCTGGAAAAGTTTGTGGGACCAGCAGTTAGCGTAATGGCTGTGTCGCTGGACTCCCACGTAGTCGACCGCGGTTCGAGTCCTGGATCCGGTGGCTTAAAACTCACGCCAGGCGCGTGTGCATGCATGCCCAAGATCCTGAGAGGAGAATGGAGGAGAAGGGATTGCGGAGTGGCCATCCTCCCTGGGGGATGATTTCTCGCTTTCTGTCTCTCTGTCTCTCTCCGTCTGGCGAGCACACACGCCCTATAGCAAAAACCTCTCCAAAAAAAAAGTAAGGATGGATATAGGACCAGCAACTGACATACTGGTTACATCGCTGGACTCCTACATGGCTAACAGCAATTCGAGTCCCAGACACAGAGGCTTAAAATTCATGCTGGGCATGTGTGTGCATGCCGGAATCCAGAGAGGTACTGAACCACAGGTGAACATTTTACATGTTTTTTTAAGACATTTGTTGTTTTCTATGAGGTATCCTTTCATATTTCTATTTGGTTATACTATTGCTCTTGTTAATTTTTAAAAACACTTATAGTTTTATTTATTTATTTATTTATTTATTTATTTATTTATTTATTTATTTTGGAGAGGTTTTTTC
>NW_006209397.1:652536-654462 GCF_000334495.1 Tupaia belangeri chinensis
ATTAAGACAGTGACTGGGCCAGGTGGTGGTATGGTGGTTAAAGTAACTAGATCCCACATGGTCAATTATGTAGTTTGAATCCTGTACTCAGTGTCTTGAAAAACATGCCAGATGTGTGTGTCCGAGTGCCCAAAATCCTAAGAAGAAAATGGAGAAGGAAATGCAGCATGGCCATCTTCCCTGGTAGATGCTTTCTCACTTTCCCTCTCATTTCTGGCTTTTTGTCTCTCCCTCTTTCTGCAATCTCTCTCCTTCTCTGTCTCTCCCCAGCAAGTGTAGAGACCCTATAGCACACACACACACACAGTGACGCTTTTTTTTAAAAAAATATTCTATTCTTCAATATGGACCACTTTTTAGGACTATAAGATTAAGTGAAACAAATAACAAGGAAGTGACTACCTCACTGACTGTTTCACTATAATTGAACTAAAAGCCATGTGACAAATACAGACATGCTAGTCATTGCATATTGTATACTTTTCAACTATATGTTTATTTGTACAAAAAAAAAAAAACTTTGAAGGACAAATTTACTGGATTTTTTTTCTTTTAGTGGCAATAATACCTTGATATATTCTGAGCTTTGATATCTATATAATTTGTAGATATCATGAAAATTAACAAAATAACTTATTACATACTGAATCATGTTTTATATTATTCCAACCACATAAACATATTTATATGGCTTTGAAAGAAAACGTCAGTGCATCGAACTCTAAAAATTTAGATTTCTGTGAGAAAATATTAGTAGCAGAAAGTAAAAAGAAATTGCCAAGTTGCTTGTGATTTCAGCCCAGGTACATGGAATTCTGATGTATGATTGTCCTCTTCATCACTACCACCACTTTCACCAAATCTAGCACTATTTGTTGTAGGCTCTAAGGATATGCACACCTTGGCATTTATTTAGGTTATCATTTCTTTTTATTTTTTTTTTTTGGAGAGGTTTTTCACTATAGGGCCTGTGCACTCGCCAGACAGACAGAGACAGACAGACAGAAAGCGAGAAATCACCCCCCGGGGGGGATCGTCACGTTGCAGTCCCTTCTCCTCCATTGTCCTCTCCCAGGATCTTGGGCACGCACGCACACGCGCCCGGCGTGAGTTTTAAGCCACCAGGTCTGGGATGCGAACTGCGGTCGACTATGTGGGAGTCCAACGACATAGCCATTACGCTAACTGCTGGTTCCCTAGGTTATCATTTCTGAAATGAGATTGGATAAGTTTATAATCAGAGAGTGTCACTGCATTATCATAGAGCCTCTTGTTTTCTCTGGCTGCTTCTCAGATTTTCTCTGGTTTGGAACAATTTGATTATAGTATGCCTTGGTTTACTTTTCTCTGTTTCTTGTAAAGAAACTTTTTTCAATTGTTTTGTATCTGTAGGCTTATAATTTTCTTCAAAATAGACAGACAAATGTACAAATATTATTTACTCTATTATTCTTTCTCAGCCTCTCTTCTCTCCTACAAATCTACAATTAGAAATATATTCAATTTCCTTAAAGTTATCCCACTGTTTATTGATACTCTATTTTAAAATTTTTCTGTTTCATTTTGGATAGTTTCTATTGCTATTTTAAAATTAATTAATGTATTTCTCAATGTGCAATCTGACTTTTATCCTCTCTAGATTTCTTTTAAGTTTATTTATTTATTTATTTATTTATTTATTTATGAGAAAGGGAGACAGAGAGACAGCACCCTCAACAGAGTCTTGATACCATAATATACCCCCAATTTCAGCTTGCCAGGGTTGTGGGCATGTGTGTATATACTCTGTTCTACGAGGCATCAGAACATGAGAATGGGTCCTTTCTGTGTAGGTCCAGCATCACTGAGCATTGTTTTATGGCTGTGCTACTTCAGGATAATTTTTATATCAGAAATTATACTTTTCATTAAAAACATTTCCTTCTT
>NW_006209397.1:654504-657530 GCF_000334495.1 Tupaia belangeri chinensis
TCCCTTCTCCTCCATTCTCCTCTCAGGATCTTGGGCACACATGAACATGCACCTGGTGTGAATTTTAAGCTGCTAGTCCGGGACTTGAACTACAGTCGACTGCATGGGAGTCCAGATACATAACCATTACATCCTCACATCTTCCATATTTCCATTTATCTTTTTAAGTATACAAAATATACCTATAATATTTTTATTTTTCTATCTTTGTTTACTAATTTTAACCAATGTGTCAGTTTTGCATCAATTTCAATTGACCTATTTATCTCCTCATTGTGGGTCAAATTGTCCTTCTTTGCATGCCTGGGAATATTTTATTGGAAAATAGACACTGTACACTTTATCTTGTTGAGTGCTGAATAATTTTATAGTCCTATAAATATGCTTCAATTTTGTCCAAGAGCATAGTTACTTCAAAACAGTTTTATCTTTTTGGTCTAAATTTTTTTTTAGAAAACATCAGTGCTTAATCTAGGACTAATCATTTCCCACTACTGAGGGAATACATTTCTGAATACAGTACTCAATACTTCATAATTTATGAGGGTTTCCAGTGTGGGAATATGTACTAATGATATCCTTATGTGCACACCAGACACCACCACCTCAGATCCTTTTTGATTTGTCTCTCCTTGAGTTTTGGTAGTTTCTTCACACACCTGTACTGATTAGTAGATACCTGGATACTCAAAGGAAGCACTCTGTAGATATTTGGAGTTCTCATTCTTTACAACTCTTTCCTCTCAAAAGCTCCGTCCTATGTAAGAACTCTAGTTATCTTGATCTCCCAGACTATCAGCCTTGAATACTGCTTCTTAAACTCATAAAGTCCTCTGGCCTAAAAACTCATCATTTCAATATGCTGTGGAAATTATACATTTAGCTTTATTTATTTTCTGTCTCTCATGAATCAGTTTTTCACTAACTATTGCCCTGTGTCTTGCAAATCATTATTCAATATATTTTTGTTCAATTTTTCATTGATTCAGTCGGCAAGGAAAATTTCACTCTTGTCACTTCATCTTATTCAAAAGTAGAAGTGCCTATATCTTTGTATATGGTGTCTTGATGACCAGTTATCACTCAAGCACATACTTTAAAGTGATAAAGCTATTTCAGATCTTAGTCAAGTTGAGCATAGTTCCTCACTAAAGGATCATGCAACTAAACTTGTATATAACTTGGTAAAAAATTGTATTTTTAAGCTTCCTATCATACCACCTGCAAATTACAGCGAAAGTTTATTACAGAATTGAGGAATGACTTCTTTTCTGTGGAAACAAGCAAAAATCTTCTGTCAGTATTATGCCACTGTTTAATGCATCCAGTATATATGTGAGCATTAGAAATGCTATAATATATGACATTTTGTAAGAGAAGTATCTTTTATTTTGGAATCTCAGACCAAAGTAAAATGGCTAATCACCATCTGGTTCAAAGGAATTTTAAGACCTTTTTAATCTAACTTGGTTTTGTATAATAGTTTGAGAGCAACTATTCACTATTTTTTTATTTCTAGATAAGAATATGTATTCATCTCAAAAAACTCACCTGACTTACAGATAAATACAGTCATGTACCACCTAATAATGACTCAGTCAAGGATGACCATATATGACAGTGGTCCCATAAGCTTATAACAGAGCTGAAAAATTCCTATTGTTGAGTGATACTATAACTGTCATTATGTTGTATCGGAACACATTATTCATGTTTGCAGTGATGCAAACTTACTGTGCTGCCAGTTATATAAATGTATAGCACATACTTTTATGTATAATCCATACTACAATAATGATAAAAGATTATGTTACTAGTTTATATATTTACTATAGTAAACTGTCATTTCAGTATGTATTCCTTTTGCTTAATAAACAAAATAAATGTTTACAACCTGGCCCTGTCTCTCTCCCACTCACCCAAAGCTTGTGGGCCCAGGGTGGAGGCCATGTAGTTTTATTTGATGAGACAGTCTGGAGTCTGTACACAATAAATAACATTAATATAAGGGGGGGAATGTGTACTGTAAAATAGTAAGCCATGTTATACCAGCAGCAACCTCATATATCTCATGCTTAACAAGTCTCTTGCTACACCGTCTTGTGCTTGATTTAATCTTCTATTGTTGTCTTCATCATGACCCATCAGTGGGACAAGAGGTGAAGAAGAAATTGATACTGATGATGCTGATCTTGTGTAGGCCTAGGCTAATGTGTGTGTTTGTGTCTTAGATTTTTTTTTCTTTTTTTAATTTAATCTTTTTTTTTTTTTTTTGCCACAGGGCATGTGCACTCAAGAGAGTCAGAGAAAGACAGAGAGAGAGAAAGTGAGAAATCTCCCACCAGGGGCATGACCATGCTGCAGTCCTTTCATCTCCATTCACTTAGGATTCTAGGCATGCACACACATGTACCTGGCATGATTTCCAAGCCACTGGATCCAGGAGTCAAACTACGGTTGGCCATGTAGGAATCCAGCACCTTAACCACCATACCATCTGTTAGTCCTTGAGTCTTATGTTTTAACAAAACTTAACAAGTAATACATAAATAAATAAATGAATATTAAATTTACTTATTTTTTCCACGAGTGAGAAAGACAGAAAGAGAAAAACAGAGAGATGGCACTTCAACAGAGTCTAGATGCCACGATCCACCCCCAATCTTGGCCAGCCTTGTGTTGTGGGCATGCACCTGCTTGGCATACTCAGGGTGGTTTCTGGTCACAAATCCAACACTTTACCATGTGAGTCAGTCTTTCACAGTATCATGTTATACTGTTGCATCACTGTCCAGTTCTTGTGTCTTAGTTTTTAATCAATAAAAGAAAATTAAAAAGTAAAAAACTTAAAATTTTAAAAACAAAAATATCTGAACCAGTGTAATGGCTATGTCGCTGGACTCCCATGTAGTTGACCACAGTTCAAGTCCTGGACTCAGTGACTTAAACTCACGCCAGGTGTGTGTGTGGGTACCCAAGATCCCGAGAGGAGAAGGGATTGCAGTGTGGCCATTCCCCCTTGGGGG
>NW_006209397.1:660172-667970 GCF_000334495.1 Tupaia belangeri chinensis
CACATGCCCTCGCTAGAGAGACAGACAGAGTTACAGAAAGCAAGAAAGCAATCCCCACCCCCCACCCCCCACCCCCAGTGGGGATAGTGACACTGGAATCCCTTCTCCTCCATTCTCCTCTCAGGATCTTGGGCACACATGAACATGCACCTGGTGTGAATTTTAAGCTGCTAGTCCGGGACTTGAACTACAGTCGACTGCATGGGAGTCCAGATACATAACCATTACATCCTCACATCTTCCATATTTCCATTTATCTTTTTAAGTATACAAAATATACCTATAATATTTTTATTTTTCTATCTTTGTTTACTAATTTTAACCAATGTGTCAGTTTTGCATCAATTTCAATTGACCTGTTTATCTCCTCATTGTGGGTCAAATTGTCCTTCTTTGCATGCCTGGGAATATTTTATTGGAAAATAGACACTGTACACTTTATCTTGTTGAGTGCTGAATAATTTTATAGTCCTATAAATATGCTTCAATTTTGTCCAAGAGCATAGTTACTTCAAAACAGTTTTATCTTTTTGGTCTAAATTTTTTTTTAGAAAACATCAGTGCTTAATCTAGGACTAATCATTTCCCACTACTGAGGGAATACATTTCTGAATACAGTACTCAATACTTCATAATTTATGAGGGTTTCCAGTGTGGGAATATGTACTAATGATATCCTTATGTGCACACCAGACACCACCACCTCAGATCCTTTTTGATTTGTCTCTCCTTGAGTTTTGGTAGTTTCTTCACACACCTGTACTGATTAGTAGATACCTGGATACTCAAAGGAAGCACTCTGTAGATATTTGGAGTTCTCATTCTTTACAACTCTTTCCTCTCAAAAGCTCCGTCCTATGTAAGAACTCTAGTTATCTTGATCTCCCAGACTATCAGCCTTGAATACTGCTTCTTAAACTCATAAAGTCCTCTGGCCTAAAAACTCATCATTTCAATATGCTGTGGAAATTATACATTTAGCTTTATTTATTTTCTGTCTCTCATGAATCAGTTTTTCACTAACTATTGCCCTGTGTCTTGCAAATCATTATTCAATATATTTTTGTTCAATTTTTCATTGATTCAGTCGGCAAGGAAAATTTCACTCTTGTCACTTCATCTTATTCAAAAGTAGAAGTACCTATATCTTTGTATATGGTGTCTTGATGACCAGTTATCACTCAAGCACATACTTTAAAGTGATAAAGCTATTTCAGATCTTAGTCAAGTTGAGCATAGTTCCTCACTAAAGGATCATGCAACTAAACTTGTATATAACTTGGTAAAAAATTGTATTATGAAGCTTCCTATCATACCACCTGCAAATTACAGCGAAAGTTTATTACAGAATTGAGGAATGACTTCTTTTCTGTGGAAACAAGCAAAAATCTTCTGTCAGTATTATGCCACTGTTTAATGCATCCAGTATATATGTGAGCATTAGAAATGCTATAATATATGACATTTTGTAAGAGAAGTATCTTTTATTTTGGAATCTCAGACCAAAGTAAAATGGCTAATCACCATCTGGTTCAAAGGAATTTTAAGACCTTTTTAATCTAACTTGGTTTTGTATAATAGTTTGAGAGCAACTATTCACTATTTTTTTATTTCTAGATAAGAATATGTATTAATCTCAAAAAACTCACCTGACTTACAGATAAATACAGTCATGTACCACCTAATAATGACTCAGTCAAGGATGACCATATATGACAGTGGTCCCATAAGCTTATAACAGAGCTGAAAAATTCCTATTGTTGAGTGATACTATAACTGTCATTATGTTGTATCGGAACACATTATTCATGTTTGCAGTGATGCAAACTTACTGTGCTGCCAGTTATATAAATGTATAGCACATACTTTTATGTATAATCCATACTACAATAATGATAAAAGATTATGTTACTAGTTTATATATTTACTATAGTAAACTGTCATTTCAGTATGTATTCCTTTTGCTTAATAAACAAAAGAAATATTTACAACCTGGCCCTGTCTCTCTCCCACTCACCCAAAGCTTGTGGGCCCAGGGTGGAAGCCATGTAGTTTTATTTGATGAGACAGTCTGGGGTCTGTACACAATAAATAACATTAATATAAGGGGGGGAATGTGTACTGTAAAATAGTAAGCCATGTTATACCAGCAGCAACCTCATATATCTCATGCTTAACAAGTCTCTTGCTACACCGTCTTGTGCTTGATTTAATCTTCTATTGTTGTCTTCATCATGACCCATCAGTGGGACAAGAGGTGAAGAAGAAATTGATACTGATGATGCTGATCTTGTGTAGGCCTAGGCTAATGTGTGTGTTTGTGTCTTAGATTTTTTTTTCTTTTTTTAATTTAATCTTTTTTTTTTTTTTTTGCCACAGGGCATGTGCACTCAAGAGAGTCAGAGAAAGACAGAGAGAGAGAAAGTGAGAAATCTCCCACCAGGGGCATGACCATGCTGCAGTCCTTTCATCTCCATTCACTTAGGATTCTAGGCATGCACACACATGTACCTGGCATGATTTCCAAGCCACTGGATCCAGGAGTCAAACTACGGTTGGCCATGTAGGAATCCAGCACCTTAACCACCATACCATCTGTTAGTCCTTGAGTCTTATGTTTTAACAAAACTTAACAAGTAATACATAAATAAATAAATGAATATTAAATTTACTTATTTTTTCCACGAGTGAGAAAGACAGAAAGAGAAAAACAGAGAGATGGCACTTCAACAGAGTCTAGATGCCACGATCCACCCCCAATCTCGGCCAGCCTTGTGTTGTGGGCATGCACCTGCTTGGCATACTCAGGGTGGTTTCTGGTCACAAATCCAACACTTTACCATGTGAGTCAGTCTTTCACAGTATCATGTTATACTGTTGCATCACTGTCCAGTTCTTGTGTCTTAGTTTTTAATCAATAAAAGAAAATTAAAAAGTAAAAAACTTAAAATTTTAAAAACAAAAATATCTGAACCAGTGTAATGGCTATGTCGCTGGACTCCCATGTAGTTGACCACAGTTCAAGTCCTGGACTCAGTGACTTAAACTCACACCGGGCGTGTGTGTGTGTATGCATACCCAAGATCCCGAGAAGAGAATGGAAAAGGGATTGTGGCGTGGTTATCACCCTAGTAGGTGATTTCTCACTTTCTATCTCTCTGTCTCTCTCTGTCTTTCTGGTAAGCACACATGCCCTGTAGCAAAAACCTCTCAAAAAAAAAAGAAGAAAAAATCCTATAGAATAAGGATATAAGAAAGGAAAAAAATTAGATAGGTACACAATGTATTTTTGGTTTAAACCAAGTGTTATTAAAAAAGAGAGAAAAAGTATTAAAAAAATTAAAGTTTATTAAAATAATTATTGTAAGCTGAATTTAATTTATTACTGAAGAAAAAAATTATACATTGAGAGTGTAGTCTAAGTGTGTAGTGTTTATAAAGTCTACATTAGTGAAAATGGCCTTCAGAATCACTCATACTTGTTTGAGAACTCACCTTGAGGAATTTCTAGTCCTATAAGCTTCATTCATGATAAATGCCCTCTATAGGTGATCCATTTTGTGTCTTTCTCACCATATTTTTACAGTCTCTTTTCTGTGTTTAGATATGCAAATACTTAGCATTGTGTTACAATTGCCTACAATAATCAGTACTGTTACATGCTATATAGATGTGTAGCCTAGGAGAAATAGGCTCTACCATGTAGCCTAGGTGTATAGTAGCCTACATGATCTAGGCCGATGTATGTATATGTTATAATATTCACATGTTGAGATCACTGAAAAATACATTTCTCAGAAATTACCTCCATCAAGTGACACATGACTGTATTTACTTATTTGGCTCTTTCATGTCAATTGTGTATGCAATACTTGCTAAAGTACATGACAAAAAATAGAAAAAATGTATTGCAAATCATCAAATAGTACACTCTGTTTTGAATTTTCTCATTTCTTTCATATTCTTGTGTTTGTATAGTTGTAATTATAATGTACAAACAGCTTTGCATTTTGCTCACTTAATGATACATTGATACAATGATACATAATAATACAATATTTTTTCAGGTACTATATAGTCTTCATGACTGTTATTATGTTTTTATGGTAGTCAATTGATTATATGGTGCATAACATACTTAAGTTAGTTTATTATCAGTTAAAATTTGAATTGCTTCTACTTTTTCTTTGTGTTGCTTAGAAGAAGAAAAACATTCATAAAAATTATCTCTTTAGCGGGACCAGCAGTGATCATAATGGCTATGTCCCTGGGCTCCCATGTAGTCAACCACGGTTCAAGCCCTGGACCCAGTGGCTTAAACTCACACTGGGTGCGTGTGTGTGCGTGCCCAAGATCCTGAGAGGAGAATGGAGGAGAAGGGATTGCGGCATGGCAATCCCCCCTAGGGGGTGATTTCTCGCTTTCTGTCTCTCTGTCTCTCTCTCTGTCTTCCTGGAGAGCACACGTGCCCTATAGCAAAAACCTCTCAAAATAAAAAAGATCTCTTTAACATAAATTCCAATAGGAGAGATTACTGAGTCAAGAGATAGTATACTTTTTATGGCTTATATTATTCAACATTCTCCAGAGAAACTAAACCAATAGGATAAAGGTATATATCTTTATGTTTATATATTTATATATCTCTATAAATATATTCTATTATAATAATTTGTACTTGTATTATAAGTATAAATAAATGTCATAATTAATAATTATTTTAAGGGCCAGTAGATGGCATTGCGACTAAGATGCTGGATCCCAATGACTGAGTTCACAGCTCAAGTCCTAGATTAGGCAGCTTGAGAAATACACTTGGTACATGTACATGTGTGACCAAAATCCCAAGAGGAGGATAAATGAGTGGAATTGCAGTGTGGTCATCCACCTTGGGGGTGATTCCTCACTTTTCCTCTCTTTCTCATCTGTCTCTCTCCAGCCAGCACATATGCCTTATAGCAAAAAAAAAAAAAAAAAAGAAAGAAAAAGAAACTAAAATAATTGCTACAGTGGTATTAATATGGAGAAAACCCACAGTGCAGTGGTTAAGCACTGTGCATTGGAAGCTGAATTCCATATAGCCAACCACAGTCTGAGTCTTAGATCTGGAAGATTGAAAAACAAACGGGACATGAGTGCATGCATGCCCACAATCCTGACAGGAAAGAAAAATTAAGGAGAAGAGATTTCAGCATGATCATGCCCCATTGGAGGATGCCTTCTCTGTCTCTCTCATGAGTGCATACACTCTCTGGAAACAAAAAAAAGAGTTATTAATAAATTAGATTATTAATAAATGCTTATTATTGATATCAATAATAATGATATATACATATGTATAATATATATATAACACATTTATTATAAGATATTCATTCAAATAATTATGGAAACTGACAAAGAACGAGAGAAAAGAGAGGAGAGAGAGAAAGTGAGAAAGCAAGTCACCAGGTCTGGGACTTGAACTGTGGTTGGCAATGTGGGAGTCTAGCGCCCTTAACCACCACCCCACCTGCTGTCCCCTGATTGATGTTTTTTGAGAGGTTTTTGCTACAGGGTGCGTGTACTAACCAGAAAGACAGAAAGAGACAGAAAGCAAGAAATCACCCCCCGCCCCAGGGGGGATGGCCATGCCATAATCCCTTCTTTATTTTACTCTTGGGATCTTGGGCATGCATGCCTGGTGTGAGTCCAAGCCACTGGGTCCAGGACTCGAACAACGGTCGACCACATGGGAGTCCAGTGACATAGCCATCACACCATCTGCTGGTCCCCTGATTGATTTTTTTAACCAGTCATTTTGGTAGATACTCCAGTCTCTATACCTGCCTCCATTTTCTAGCTATCTTTCTGCCTCACATCCAGCAATCAGGTGGAGTTAATTTATCTTTCCTTCACTTTTTCATTCTATTTGAGCTCATAGTGGATTGAAAATGTACATCTATACTGGGGCATGCCATATGCTTTACTCAGCCCACCAATTCAGACATTAATCACTTCTAAGAACACCCTCACAGTCACGCCCAGAAATAATGTTAAACAGCTATCCAGCTATCTGGCCACCCCATGGCCCAGTTAGGTTGACACATCACATTAATCATCACAAAACTCTTGATACATATTGCAAAACTGCTTTCAGGAAGTATAGTTCAAATTAATAGTTCACCCAGAAGTGTACTAATTTCACTAAAATTTTGCCAGCACTGAGCATTCTCATTCAAAACAATTCAGAAATAATCATACAACACAATTCACCTTACATAAGTTATAAAGAAAATTTTTATCTATTTGGTTACAAAGTTTGAACATTGTTTTATATATTAGATTTATGTTCTCTTTCATGATGTGTCTGTTCATGCCCTTTGCTTGTACAACACGTATTATTTCTTTATATAATGTCTTATTATGTCATGATCCTCTTTCCTCAGCATCATGAGTAGCTAGAACTACAGGTACACACTACCGCACCTAGCTTTTTAAGACAAGGTCACATGATGTTGCTCACACTGGCTATGAATTTATGATCTTTTCTGCCTCAGCTTTCCAAGTAGCTGGGATTACAGGCTTTCACCACCATACCTTTTTTTTTTTTTTCCTATTGGGAGTGTGTAATCACTAGAGAGAGACAGAGAGACAGATAGACAGCAAGAGATGCCCCCCATGGGGAATGGCCATGTCACAATTATTTTTCCTCCCATATACTCCTGTTGGTATTTTGGACATGCACACACATGCACCCAGTGTTTTTCAAGCTGCTGAGTCTGGGACTGAAATCAGGCAGCTGACCATGTAGGATTTAGCTGTTTAACCTCCACACCATCTGCTAGCCCCATAACTGGCTTTTTAGGGTAGGTGAGCCAGTAATTAAACTGAGGCTTTTTCCCTATGTTCCCTCAGGTTGCTGAGCAGTTGCATAAACAAGTGTATGCTACCATATAGCTAAGACAAGATTTTTTTCTTTAAGAATTGTTTTATTTAACTTTATCTTATTATTTATTTTAATTTGACCAGAGAGGGGAAGAGAGAGAGAGAGATTAAGAGATTAAGAAAGCAAACCACCAGGTCTGGTGCTCAAACCACAGTCAACCAAGTGAGAGTCTGGCACCCTTAATCTCCACGCCACCCACTAGCCCCCACTAAAACTTTTCTAAAAATTGTAATCCATCTCTAAGTTGGTGACTTTTTACACTCTGATTTGTGTTTCTTGACATAAAATACAATTTATTTGTTCACCACTGCTATATGGTTTTATTACAATAGTATATTCTATGTTCATCCTAGAAAGTTTGAAATCTGTAGAAAAATCACAAATAAATGTTTTTGAAAAAATATGCCTACACTACTATATGATGATACTTCTTGTATGCTTTCTTTCAGTGTTTAAGCATTGCAAATTGAAAATATAGAATTGACAGCATATTTTAATATCATTGCTTATCATGTTTTCATTTAACATTATTTCAATATTCTTTAATAATTTACTTTTAATGGCCTCATGACGTCATATAGATATATCATAACTTATGATGCTACTTTATTATTGCTAAAATATTTTTTAAAAGAAAAAAAAACAAAAACATTACAGGAAATGTTTTCATATATGTTTTTTGGAATACACTTAAGATTTATAATTTAGAATAAATTATTAGAAGTAGGATTACAGGTACATATTGCTAAACTGCTTTCTGGAGAAATTGTATGAACTTAAACAAGAGGAATTCAAAAATTTATAGAAATTTAATTAAAATATGAGTTTGTTTTGTTGAAAAATGTTTCTGAAATCCATGCATAGTTATTC